>NC_088298.1:20045547-20322846 GCF_032854445.1 Liolophura sinensis | reverse complement strand
CTGAAATTTCACCATGACTAAGTCGAACATTTCGCCAGATTCTGAGAATTCTGTTGATCTCATCCTACTGGGAAAATGTAACTTTCAACAAACAAAAATAAATGTATTAAGGTTCTTAGTGACCTATAAAAATTATTTTTCGGCCAAATTTTAGGTTATTAACAGTACTCTTGGATCTGCCTTTATTTTACCTGAGCCGTCTTCAGACTCTGTACCGCTCGTCTTCTCCACTTTGATCGGAACATAAATCGGTTCACTCTGACGAATACAACATAGACAAGGTCAGTTTACTACATTATGAATGAATGAATGAATGAACACCTCGGGTTTAAAATCATACTTAACAAGTTTTCAGTCATAGGACATGATGAGGGAGTCATTATGTGTTTGTACATATACTGTGTCTTCTTGTGGCAGGGTGAGCCCATGCTGCCAAAGTGCTGCCTCCACTGAAGTATCACGCAAAGACACCAGACAAGACATCCCACCCAGTCACATATACTGACACCAAGCAAACCAGTCCATGCTTCTTTGCTCTAACCCATCAGTGCTGAGCGCCAAGTGAGGCACCATCAACTATCATTTTTAAAGTCTTTGGTATGACCCGACCAGGGTTGATCCCGGGTCTCCCAACTTCGAGATGGATGTTCTAACCATTAGGCCACCGAAGCAGCCTGCTTCCACATTTTGAGTCTTGAGTAAATAATCAACATGGCTGAAAACAATCAGTGGCTACGTGACTTCATTTACTATGCTCTTGATCATGTTACAATGATGGGTCACTCTGCAAGCAACTCTCTCTAGTCACGACTTATAATCAACCAGAAAATCCACTTCTGAATTAGTTGGCTGAGCAACACCACCTTTTTTGACATCAAACATAACAAGGGAGATAACCCCTGATTTCTATGAATGCTTCAGATGGCAAAATGGTTGGTATTTATGTTGGGGCAAGATTCAATTTATTTATATGATTGCTGTTTTATGCCAGAGGCAAGACTTGAACTGGTGAGGGCTGAGAGCATAAGAATGGGATGAACTAGTGGTTAAACTAGCAGACTGGTTCATCATTAAGAAACTTTAACTGACCTAAAGTTCCACACGTGAGTTAAATGTTGTTTACTTTTGCGTGATTTGAGTTTGCAGCAAAGATAAGAAAAAAGAACGATTAGCTCTCTGCCAATTTCATTACTCTGTATGTCATTTAGCAGCTCTGGTTGCTAATCCTCGCCACTTGGGTCATGTCACTGACAGTGAGGTGTCAGGTCTCCTGGCCAGTAGGCCTGCATGTTCATCTCTGAATATATCTATGAATCATGTCACTGACAGTGAGGTGTCAGGTCTCCTGGCAGTAGGCCTAGATGTTCATCTCTAAATATATCTATGAATCAAGTAATTCCTATTAGTATGTCAGTCTACACACACATTTTGTTTCTTTACGGTCCGAACTGTGCTCCTATTATATCGGGAACTTAGAAAACATTTTCTATGCGACGTTTCGAAAACTACCACGATTTACTTTTACCCTTTCCAGTAGGCCTGTGTGCAAGCCCGGCATATCGGATTTGTTTGAGTTGTTATCACATTAGGAGTTCACACAGCATCCTTACTGGCTTTATAAACAAAATGTTTTATGATTTCCTGCATATAGTTTTGCCCAGACGTGACTTATATGTCCTTCAGCGACTGACAAGATTTTTGCCTTTTGCCAGCAAAAATCATGTGATCGATGGGTAGACACATGGAAATTTTGAGGTCCTGTGACTGTAAGTGGCTTTCATCTCATTTAGATAAAACCGATCTGTATGACTAAAATTTCATCTCAGTGAACTTGATTAAGTATTAAGAAAATTAAATATTCCTCTTTACGAAATATGGGCGGAAGTTGACTGTCCTTCAGATTACCCCAGAATGAATAAGAAATGCTTAGCTACAGCTGCATCTTCATCTCATTTGCTGGTAGGCCTAGTTTGTAAGTATGGGTTCGTGGTGTGCTAAATTCTGCTACAGCTTTGTATACAGAGAACACTGCAGTTTAACAACGGATATTTGACATGACACACCACATGCGTTAAGATACTGGGTCGTCATGCTTATTCCCCACAGAGATTATCTCTAACGATAATAAAACAGTCAAAAGACTGCGAAGTGCATGAACTAAAATTATTATTATGAGGAAAACATGAACTGTCAACTGGCTTTTGGTGAAATGAGAATAACTGCTTTGTGAAGCCGTGAGCTTGTTGATCACATTCCTGAACTGTCAATATAATCCCCTGACCACCCCTGATACTCTCCCCCAGAGCTCAGTCAGTAACGACCACAACCAATGCAATGCATCCTGCGATACACTTTCAGCCTCAGCCGAAACTTAAGGTCATTTAGCGCTTCACTTGTTCATTGACCAGTTATGTGCCAGGTTTATTCTCGGTTAACTGACTGGTTTGTCGGTCTGTTTCCCCACTGGTTTACAAATGTACCTTGTTTGATGACTGGTTGTAGATTACTGGTTTACCAGTCTGTCACCTGACTGGTTTATACATTATAGATCAGCTAGTTGACTGGTTCATTGGTTAGTTAACTGCAATGTTAATTAGTGTAAATATAGTTAAAGATGAGTGAGTGAGTGCTTGGGGCTTAACGTTTTATAGTAAAAGATGAGTGAGTGAGTGCTTGGGGTTTAATGTCGTATAGTAAAAGATGAGTGAGTGAGTGCTTGGGGTTTAACGTCATATAGTAAAAGACGAGTGAGTGAGTGCTTAGGGTTTAGCGTCGTATAATAAAAGATGAAGGTAACTGGGTAACAAACAAGACACACTACCATGTAATGTGATGAAAATGCTTGGACAGCGGATACTAACAACGAATGAACAGTAACAATTGTCACATTGCAGAAATATTCAAGAATTTAATGAAACTCACCAGATAGCTTTCTGATTCTCCCCCGGAATCGATGTCTTCAACCTTATGTGGTGGAATCACCTGTAACACAAAGAATTAAATATAAAAAAAAACGCATAATAAGAACACATTATCAACTTAATGCAGGAGTCTTAATTCTTCACCTCTGTTTAAACCAAAACTTAAATCTGAATTCCTGCAACAGATGTTTATTATATAGTGTTAAATGTACTATATTATGTAGGATATATGGATCATGCACATTTCATTTTGTTTTGTTTTTCTTTAAAGCTAAAAAAAAAAAAGCAGCCATATCTCATCTGTACTGTATAATTCGCCATTACTGTCATCAGTATTAGTTAATAACTACACTGGGACAAAGCAAGCTCCGTGAAGCATTATTCCCGCCAATATTGTCCTATACCAATATGCCTCTGTATGATATATATGGTACACAGGCGAATACAAAAAAACAAAAAAATAATTCCACTGACTGTCTAAAGTTTGATCCATTTTGACTCTTTTTACAAGAAACTTATTTGACTTTATATAAATTTGGAAAATGAGATATAATTACAATTTCATGTGTTGTCCAAAGTCTGTGAGAAACAAACAAATCAGCATGAATTGTTCCACAGAAAAGAACTATCAATGACTTCTTGTACTTCAAATGAAAATTGATCAAATCAAGTTTTTTTTCTTCTTTCTTTTATTCTTGAGAATATGCACATCTTAATGTCATGAGTCTTCTGTTCTTTGTTTTAAGTTTTAAGTGGTCAGACAGCTGGCTGAGCCTATAGATCTAGGGTCTGACACACGTAAAAATTTGGAAAACTCAACTGCTTTTTCAAAATGTGAAAACAAACATTTATAGTAAATACCAGGCTCATTCATACAAATAAGATCACAGTCATAACTTCAGAATCAAAGTTCAACTGCTTTGTAATAAATTGATCTCAGCACGGTCACACTAATATAGCGCAGCTTGACTGGAATACAGAGGTAAGACACTAGCCATGGTCAGCAGGGATCACATCCAATGGACAGCACATGCCAGGGCCCAATTAGCTACAGTATACAGACCAGTGCACTGTTTATCCTCTCATAAGTACAGCATAGGAAGGCTGCCAGTTTTAGTGTATGTCTTGCCTACTTGTGATAATTTGTGCTTACCATCTATCACGCCTAACAGACACCAGTCATGACACTCCAACAAGCAACATGTATCACACCCAACAGACACCAACCATGACACTCCAACAGACACTTGCCATGGCACTCCAACAGACACCATGGATCACACCCCAACAATCTACGTGTATCACACCCAACAGACACCAGACATGACACTCTGACAGATTCCATGATCACAAGTATACACTCAACAGACACCAGATATAACACACCATCAGACACCGTGGATCACACCCCTACAATCAACATGTAGCACACCCAACAGACACCAGACATGGCACTTCAACAGATACTATGTATCACATTCCAACAATCACCAAGAATCACACCCAACAGACACCATACATGACACTCCAACAGATACCATATATACGAGTATGTATACTTTGCCTACTTTTGATTTACTGTGCTTACCAAAGCCCCTTTTCGACACTGTCTTCTCCACGGCCGCCATAACAAAAATCCAAGCAGGTACAACATGAACATTGTCGTCTTCAGGTAAGTTGTGAAGAATGGCTTGTCAAAGCTCACATCATTAAAGATGTACTGAAAAATATAAACACAAAAAAAATGTACTGCAACTTTAGCATACAGGCACACATTACCACGAATCCATCAGAAATGTATAGCATGCAATAGGCTTCTAAGGAATTACTTCCCTTGCCTCACACCACCTAGCCACTATGACACAATTATTGTCAATTTTTTTATGACCTGCTAATGAATATTTCACTCATACAACGTTGGCTAGCATTACGTCGGGGAGGAACTGGACAGAACCCAGGGAAAACACTCAACCATCGGTAGGTTGAGGCCAGAATTTTTTTTGGGGGGGGGGGGGGGCATCTTTTTCCCTTTCCCTTAAAACCATAATCTTCCCTTCAGAGTCAATTTTCAAGTATCCTTTAACGCTGATTCTGAATTTACAAAAACAACTTCCCTCACTTTAATTTTGAAAATGCAATTACGAGTAATGCATCTGCTTTCATTTGTTTGAAAAATGAAAGTGAAAATACCAGAGAAATAGTTTCTTGTGCTTTACCTGAGTCAGTTCTGAAGACACCACTCTCAACAAGTCCACAAAAAGCAGAACAACGATGCCAAGAATGAACCGTTGGACTTTGGAAAGGCCGGTTAGGCCTAGCATTGCATCACATCGCCAACACAAGACAGCAAAATCTGGCCAACCTAAGAAGTAACAGTAAAACACAGCAAAAATACATATGTTAATTTAATCAGCATATGTTAGATTAGCAAGTCATAAGGCAAGAGATATGATCCTTAAAATTGCAGGAGATTGAAGGGTGTTATAATATTCCTACATGTATACAAACACTTTATCATGTTTATGGAATAGATACTGATTTTACTAAGTATTACAATAACATTTGTCTAGTTCAGAACTGGATTGAGAAGGGCAATGGGATAAAAACATTTTTTTCCTGCTGAAAATTTAAAAATCTCACAAACATTTTTTTTTAAAAATGTCATAGTACGACTTTAATGCTTCTAATAACTTTCTATTTTAAATCTGGCTTATGTATATTTGTGAAACGAAATTTAAGGGCGACGTCCACATCCTTATAAATGAATGAATAATCAAATCGTGATATAATTACACACTTCTACAAAACTGTGAGTAGGATTTTTATTATTACTGGACGTGGAGACATTACGACAAAGATTTGGCCAGCTAGAGGTAAGTGGAGATCTTATTTGCTCCGCAATCTGTACCTCACCACATCAAGTGAACAACAGGGTCTCTGACTAGAGGTTGAGCAGCCATGATTATGGCCTATCCAAATATTTCTCAACCCAGTAGTCACTGCAGTTGGAACGGCATCTGATATTAATGCAAATCTGCTGATGGTCGTGGGTTTCCCCCGGGATCTGCCCAGTTTTCCCCCACCCCAATGCCAGCTGTCGTCGTATAAGTGACATAATCTTGAGTACGTCATAAAACACCAATCAAGTAAATAAATAAAAAAAAAAAAATATTAAAGCAAAGCACCATCTGTAATATGTTCCCTGACAAACAAAAACCTCAAATTATTCTGTCAGAACTGAAACTTGTTACAATGGAGCAAAAACCATAGTGGAGTTTGCTCATTAAAAACCTGTTACAATAAGCTGAGTCAGCATTTCAGGAGTCTTTTTTTTTTGTGTGTGTGATTTGAGTTCACACAGGTTTAAACAAGACAGCTCTCGCAAACTAATTCAACTAAAAGATGTGATTTTACGGTAGCTACTACCCACATACCCCAGCTTGGCGAGATGTATATTCAGTCTAACAAGTAAAATAAAATCTAAAAGCCTTTCAGCTGCATTAGTTTGCGAGAACCCCCACCCTGTCTCATCAATATCTGCATGCACTCGTCGGGCTCTTGAAATGCCAACACGGATCATTAGGCCTACATTTTCAACCTTGCATAATTACTGCATAGCCATAGAAACGTAACAGGGCTATTTAAATGAATTGACAGTGCTCCTGTGTTGTATTGTTGCAATTAGTTGCTGCAATTATACATTTCCATTTGCCCATGACTCATACGTGATAGGCAGCCGCATGCGTGCTTTGACAGTTATCTTCAATGTTGATGTCGTTGTTGTTGTCGACAATAATCTGTCGTCTGCCGTAATAAACTGTAAACACCACGACAAGCATGATCGGTGGAATTTACTGAAATCAGTTTGAAAAAGCAAATTTATAAGTGATACATGGGTTACACAAAGTAAAACGAGATAAGTATTCACCAATATTTTCCAATAACTTCTCGCTGGTGAAGCACCGACCGTCCCTGTCGTCACGAGTTACCTCCCACACACGTCCCGCCCTCTATCGGGGTGCTGTTAAAATGCTTCCCTTTCTCTTCATCCAAAAAACCGACACTGTTACAGTTTAATTCAATGTAAAGTAGTTCACGATCCCATTCGGTTTTTACTCTATGGACCAGTAAAACGGTCATTTGAAATTAAAAAAATAATATACGAATACGATGGGGGTGGACTTTTATTTTTTAATTTAGTATGGGCCTAATATGATGTCAGAATTCGAGAGGTCCTCAATGTCTCCTTAATAGTAGGATATAATTGTAACTCAAATAAAAATAAATAAATTTTTAATAGATAATAAATAAATAAATAAATAAGTAAAATCACAGTCGTGGAAATAATGAATTTTTTGTGACAATCCTTTTTTTCATCACGTTTAAATTACTAGCAGTAATTACATTTTTTTTTTCTCAAATCCAGAGATAAAGCCTCCAATAAACTTTTGGCTGCAAATATTCATTTTATGCTGAAGTCTGTTAATGGCATCATGGTAAATACATAAAATGTGCTTAGCTTATTCCCTGAAGCGAATTCTTAATCCATTTTAACGAAATATCAATTGTTATTGATTTTATTTGATTGGTGATTGATTGATTGGTGTTTTACTCCGTACTCAAGAATATTTCACTTATACGACGGCGGCCAGCATTATGGTGGGAGGAAACCGAGCAGAGCCCGGGTGAAACCCACGACCATCCGCAGGTTGCTGGAGACCTTCCCACGTACGGTTATTTGATTGGGAATGCCTTTTTAATAATGAATGAACAATATATGATAATACTTTCCTAATTCGCAAGAACTTATTAGTATCGTACTATAGACAAATTTAAATTAATACCGGTGGTAATCTGTTTTAATGAATATACGGTAGCTACACTTCTAATTGCTCACTGTTTCGTGGACATTTTGAGTTAACAAAAAAAAAAAGTGAATGAATGAATGAATAAAAATAAATAAAATAAAATAAAATTGTCATGGGTAGAATTTTTGTTGACTACGTAGCTTTTTTCTCCACCCTACAGCGACTACTTTAGTCTTCAGCGTGCCAGTAACTTTACGTCTACTGTATACAGACTTGTAACGGTCAGTAATTTATAAAACCGTAGTCTAATAGGCCTATACATTTACATAACTAGTAATGTAGGCCTATATGATGGCAATCCCAGGCATGTTGTTTCAAAAGCCTTTCAAGTAATATTTGATAGTTTATGAGCTATACAGATTTTAATTCATATTTATTGCACAAAAAATACCGGTACAGTGAAACAAATTACTGGTTAAGTAAATAGACAGCTAACAAACTCCTCCCAGTGATAGAAATTAGAACAACTGTCAACGTTGAACAGTTTTCAGAACTGTTTCTGATAAAGTGTGACCTGGGCTAATCCAGTTGCGTGAACTGGCTTGGAGTCTCCCCATCGGTAAACCACATGCAAATCTCTTCTGTGAGAAACGCTTCAAAGAGGAAACATAAAATATTGCTATAAGTATATATCCAATTTAAGCAAATAGGGGGCATTCGTGGGTTGTGAAACAACAACAACACACGGTTTATGTTGAGTTTCTTTTTAGTGATATACATGTGCAAAGAAAGCGGTTTGGGCGATAAAATCCCGACATTTCTTATGGATGAGAATTTCTGAAGACGTTTCGATGTTGGTATATCCATAGTATATGATGTCCACAATTAATGAATTTAAACTGAAAGTTGAGAAGTTGTTTCTGTTATCGAAATTATAATATTAATAGCACTTTCATTTAGTATATTGCATGGCATACATGTAGAGCTCATGTGAATTAAGTCTGGCTGCTAACTGTCTGAAAATGCCGGTGGTATTATAATAGTAGGCCTACTACTCTGCATTCAAATAGGCATGTTCTTTTTGCTTTAGTTTATGGCTTACCTGTCCACAGAGCTGATAATTTATAACTGGAAGGTGTTAAATATATACTGTTTCTGAGTGAGTGAGTGCTTGGGATTTAACGGCGTGCTTAACAATTTTTCAGTCATATGACGACTAAGGAATCCTTAGGGTGCATGTACGTGTACTGTGCCTCCTTGTAGCAGGATGGATTTCCATCGCTCTTTTATCTGGTGCTGCTTCACTGAAATCACTTACCGAAGGCAGGTAAGCTGCCCCAACCGAGTCATTATACTGATACAGGTCAACCAGTCATTGCACTTCCTCTTAATGCTAAATGCCAAGCGAGGAAGCTACCACTTCCTCTTTTAAAGTGAACATGAAGTCAGCCACTAAATCTGAATTAATTGATGAAGTAGCAGTCCAGAAATGTTCTAAAAATACATGTATTTTAAAAACTCTACACTGCTGATCAACAAAATAAATAGCAAAAAAGATCGTCATTACCTAGCCACTCATTAGGTAAAGCCATTTTGCCATGTTTTAGCTATCTACGGTGATGTCACAGAACCTAGGAGCTCCCCCATACCATCTGTATTAAGCAATGTGACAATAAGAATATACAAACAAAAATGCCTGATACCATCCATAGGGTATGTTCTTTTCTGTGTTCAAAGGGCTGATGTTTCTTTTAGTTCGGGGCTCGATCACGGCAATCTTCATGGACACAAGTGTTGTGTTTAGCAGTCCTACTCGTCCCGATCTTCGACCTGCTTGGGTACAAGCATGTGGCCTGGTTGGCTGTACCGACATCAGGGAATTTACTGAACATAGCAGGACCTTCTGATTTCTGACTCTTTCGTTCAGATTTTGTGAAGATAATTTCATAATGAGGAAAAGCAATGCAACGTAACAATATTTGTCTTCAAGCAAGTCCAACTTATTTGCATAGATATCTGTATATCCACTATAAGAAACCACACTGACAACTAATAGGTTTTTTGACATGGCAGTTAATTATCATGTAAAGCTTTCAGTGCTAGGGATTGGCCAATTTCATAAGGGCTTCTACAACATGGCTACTCGGAGTGAATTGTCTGTCAGTGTCATATCCCCAGTGCTGAACTTCATCTTCTTGGCTTTCAAAACCTTATAGAATTTTTTAGAGTTTTTTTTATATGATAACTGTGTCTGATATCCTTTTTCCTATGTATATATAGTGGCAGACTTACTGTGGGGGAAGCTTACTTGCCTTCGGTAAAGCGTCGCAGTGAAGCTTCACTAGATGAAAAGAGTGGTGGAAATCTGTCCTGCGACAAGGAGGCACATTACATGCACTCTATGGACTCCTTCGTCGTCATATGACCGAAAAATTGTTCAGTACAACATATAACCCCAAGCACTCATTCACGTAAAAGTATAGCCCCCACAATGTTAACTGAACAATGTTCAGAGTTTTTCTTGTTTTGTTTCACACAAAACTGATCTGTACAGAGGTCATAGTTCTTTTAATTGATTTCATTTGGCAGCGTTTGCTCTTTAGATGTTTCAAATCACTATGAGATGAATGTTTGAGATGTGATGAAAACACTAATGGAACAACAGTTCTGTGGCTGGGGATGTTGAAGATGAGGTTGGAGAGGCCACGGATGATCGGTGTCTTCTGTCTGCTCTTCATTCTTACTAATTGTATCAATAAGGTGAGACTGCAGATTTAAACAGTTAAATGTCATAGACAAAAAGAGTATTGTACAATGTTACAGGATACTGTTGAATGTCATACTGCGCATATGATACAATTTCCACTCCAACCATTCGTAGGAAGGTCTACCAGCAACTTGCAGTTGGTTATGGGTTTCCAACATGCTTTGCTTGGTTTCCTTTCACCAGAATGCTGGTTGCCATCGCATTCGTGAAATGTTCTTGAGTATGGCGTAAAACACCAATCAAAGAAATAAATAAATATGATATAATTTTAACATTGAAATCTTGAAATACAGCAAATGGAAAGGTTTCTCAGGTGCTGCTTCACAGATAGCATCAGTGCAGTATGTTAGTGTATTTATAAAGCATTAGTTACGCAGGCAGTGATGTGGCCAGAAAAAAAAAATGGTGCAGTCTCCCAGCAACCTGCAAATGGTTGTGGGTTTCCCCCCGGGCTCTGCCCGGTTTCCTCCCACCATAATGCTGTCCGCCGTCACATAAAAGAAATATTCTGGAGTAAAACACCAATCAAATAAATAAATAAATAATTAAAAAAATGGTGCCTGAAGAAACTACAGTATCATCATGTGTCATACCACACTGTGTGCATCAAGTGAATTGTTTTTGTTTTCTTTGTTTCAGTATGTTTTATCAGTCCTCAAGTTTACCTTTCCAACTATTTTCCAGGGGTAAAGTTTTTTTCCTTCTTGTCTATATGAAGTGAGCAAAGTATTTATGGTTGGAAAATTACATATCTAATTCATGCTCAGTCCTGAAACACTAAAAGACAACCCCACTGTCAAGTCAATCTGCATTGGTAGATTGCAGAAAGATCAGAGTAGATTGCTAAGGTTATATCTAAAGTTCATCTTGAAATACATGTATTTTTCATTCAAGATCATGAACATCTTGTTGTTTTATTCTCACCAGTAAGCTTATTTATGATTTATTTATAATTCATTTATTTGATTGCCCAAGAATATTCACCTATGCAACAGCAGCCGGCATTATGGTGGGAGGAAACCAGGTAGAGCAGAGGGAAAACCCATGACCATTCGCAGGTTGCCGTCTACGGTCTAGAATGAGAAATTCCATTTGCAGCTGGTTGCTTCTCCACTGGGAAGGTCTGCCATTAGCACCTGTGGTAGATATATATATTTTTACAACTAAATGTGCTGGCCTCTGTGGCCCCAGTGGATAGTGTACCAGCATGCTACACTCCCCAAAGGAGCCTCTCATCAATGCAGTCGATGAGGGTTCAAGTCCAGCTCATGCTGGCTTCCTCTCTGGCTGTACGCCTGTCAGCAAATGGTCGTGGGTTTCCTCCAGGCTCCGTCTGGTAGCCTCCCACCATAATACTGGCGATGGTCACTTTAGTGAAATATTCTTGAGCACGGCATAAAACATTAATCAAATAAAACAAACAATGTGTGTATTTACAGGAATCTCATAAAAAATCATAGTGGATATATATATATATATATATATATATATATATATATATATATATATAGATATATATATATATATATATATGGAAATAAATGTGTATATTTACAAGGGGCTTTTTGGTATGTTTGCTTGTTTCAGATGGCAGACTTTGGTTGGAGCTTTGGTCTTACATCTACTTATGTTGAGTGGCAAACTTGACTTTTCTTTGAAAACTTTGAACAGGTAAGCTGTAGGAAAAAAGACAGACAAGATAATCAGACTTAAATGTCATAATAGCTTGTTAACGAACATCTGTGTTTATCCCATATTTTGCCACAGAGGTTTTATGTTGTCAATTTTTCGGTCTGACAGTTCCTGCAGAATTTCTATTTTTAGAATTTGCAACTCAATGTACCCTAATTCCATAACCTCTTTGACATATGAAGGAACATCTTTGAGTGTAATTTCTGTGCACTTTTCTGTTTGATTTTAGAGACGAAACTACCTAGGTTGGATTGGCCAGTGTCAGGGCTTCACAAAAAGTATAATTTTATCAGTCTACACAGAGTAATGCCTTCAGAATATGCTTTTGAATAAACACCTTGGTAAAAAATGTGAAATGGTTGAAGAGTTACAGTAGTCATTGTTACGGGTGGATACATGTGACAAAACCACAGCTGACAATAATCCTAACAGTAGCCTGGAGGCCTGTACTGTTGGATTCCAGCTAAAGTCTTGCTCTTTACACTAATTATGGAGAATGACTCTCTGTGGATCAACCGTGCTAGTGATTTAGCTGTGGCTTGAAGCTTGATGCTTCCTCAAGTATGTGTACCCGCCAAAAAACTGTTTTTTTCTCAAGGCCATCTGTTTTCCCCATCCCGAAATAAGTGTTTGAAGATAAAATATAGCTGGCTGATTAGAAATGAATGAATGAATGCTTGGGTTTTAATGTTGTACTTTAACAATTGTTTTGTCATATGACAACAAGGAGTCATTGGATGTGTATACATATACTGTGTCAGGGCGAGTCCATGCCACCGAAGTCCTGCTGTCACTGAAGCATCATGCCGAAGACACCAGACATGACACTCCACCCAGTCACATTACGCTGACACCGAACAAACCTGTCCTGGTTCCTTGCTCTAACCTCTGAAGTGCTGAGTGCCAAGCGAGGCAGCAACAAGTACCACTTTTAAATCTTTGGTATAACCTGACCCGGGCTTGATCCCGGGGTCTCCCGACTTTGAGGCGGACTCTTAAACCATTAGGCCATTGAAGCAGTCTGCTCATAGAATAATTCAGTTTATATATATGTATTTTCAGAGAGGATGTGGCGTTGTGGCTGCCTAGCATGTTCTTTTTCGTTGGAACCATATATGCAGGTTCCAGGGCCTTGGCAAGTTTGGTAAGCCTGCATTGTTGCCCTGAAAAGAAAAGTCATCTATATCGATATAGAGTCACATTTAAAGTTCAAAAATATGATAACCGAGATATCGCAGTAAGCAAAGACACCCACATGGGGAGAATCGAACATATTGTCATTCTCTCAGTTTTGACCAGTCAAGGGTGAGATATTTCTTCCACCAGAGAAGGTGTCCGTTCCCCTGTGACATTTCCCCCTTTGCGCCATTTTGCCTTACAGACGTAGTGTTAAATCAGCTATTTTCAATTCTGATATCCTTCAAATTCGGTTATACTTTAAAGTCATTTTCAATGAGAAAGTGGTAATGGAGTAGGTCTGGCATTATTCTCCCAGATCTCAACCAGGTGGCCACAGTGTGTGGCGTTCATTTGTAATAATAAGGGGGACCGTGTTTCACACAGTAAAGGCCTGTCTCGCCTCTAATGCTGAAGAACGTAGGGTATGGATGAAGCAACAGTGTGCTTCCGTTTTTTCTAAAATGGCATATCCCATGGCCTCGTAAGAATTTCAGGTTAAATTGTGATTTATAGAGTTACCGAACACAAAATTAAAAAGTGCCTATGACCCTTTGGAAATAACTTTGGTTATATTTTTTGTTGTCTTCTTTTTTAAAAAGGAGTCCAATGTTAGGTGAGGGTGAGGTTGGGGAGAGGAAACCTAGGATATCTGCATGATAATTTTTTTTAGTTGCGAGTTGGGAAGCGAAGCAGAACAAGCAAGCTGTCGTCCATGATTGTGCCTTGTTCAAATCAACAAGTCGTCTGTTTTTTTCCTGTTTCAGCCAGTTCCGGTTTTCTTTGCATTCCAAAATTTAGCCTCTGTTATCTCTTTGACAGTGGATGTGATACTCAAGTCTAAGGTAAGGTTTGTTGTCATGGCGATGGATTTTCTTTGACAAAAATAGTCATTATGATGAGATCAGACATGGTTTGTGGTTTATTGAGAGTTCAGTATGTAATTAAACAACAATCAAACAAATAAAGAAATAATCCAGAGCTTCATTACCACACCTGACTCTCTATTTTTTTTTTTTTCTGTACTACCTCAAAATGTTTATCGAAGACTACTGGTCCAACAATGAGCAAATAAAAGTCTAGCTAATTTGTTAAAACAGATTACTATCAATTTAAATTTTGTTCGGGGACCTCCGTGGCTCAGTTGGTTAGCGTGCTAGCACAGTGTAATGACCCAGGAGTCTCTCCCCAATGTGGTCACTATGAGTTCATCTCATGCTGGCTTCCTCTCTGGCTGTAGGTGGGAAGGTCTGTCAACAACCTGCGGATAGTCATGTGTTTGGCCGCTATCGTATAAGTGAAATATTCTTGAGTACAGCATAAAACACCAACCAAATAAATAAATAAATAAATTTTGTTATAGCACAATATGCTGGTAAGTGTCTGGTTTTTATACTGAGTCCATTAAACAGCAGTTGAACAAATCAAGAAATAATCCAGGTTTGGTTAGCACATCTGCCCTCTATTAGAGACAACTGACAGTTTATCCCCGTGAAACTCTTGATGGCTTTTCTTTATACTGGCCAAGCATGATTGGTGTCTCAAGGCTAACAGTGTTAAACCCCTTCTCAACAAAGGTCCTGGCAGATTGTTTTTGTTATTGAAAAAAAGTCGTACTACATGTACATTTGGGTATTATTTTGATCTGTCAGGAATGTGGGCAACTATCACATATACTTTAACATTTTTTTTTCAATCATCTTAATTTGTCTTATTCCAAATTTATCTCTATGTTTGCTTTCATCCCATGTTGTCCAGGTGAATGTATGGAGTTACATATTTAACATGGCGCTCGTTGTGTCCTCCATTGGTGTAGCAAAAACAGATCCACAGGTACTTGTATGGTTTGTAACTCAAACGATTTAATGTTGTTTAAGAGTCTCTCTTTATCTATTGTTTTTTCAAAACCTAAAAGTTGGACGTAGTGTTTAGTTATTTGGACTGGTAGTGTCTGGGGGCGTCTGTGGCGCAGCGCATTGACCCCAGAGCCTCCCACCAATGTGGTTGCTGTGAGTTCGAGCCCAGCTCATGCTGGCTTCCTCTCCAGGCGTACGTGAGAAGGTCTGCCAGCAAAATGCAGATGGTTGTAGGTTTCACTCAAACTCTGCGCAGTTTCATCCCACCATCCCGCCATAATGCTGGCTGCTATCATATGAGAGAAATATTCTTGAGTATGGCGTAAAACATCAGTCAAATCAAATCAGTGATAGTGTCTGTTTGTCATGAAGATATGTATGATTTGCAGAAGCCTCCGCATTTGTGACTCTGATAAACATTAATTTAATTGTGATGAATTTACATGCACAATTAAACCTTTTCCTGTGGTCTTTTGTGGCTCAGTAGGTTAGCGCGCTAGCGCAGCGTAATGACCCAGGAGCCTCTCACCAATGAAGTCGCTGTGAGTTCAAGTCCAGCTCATGCTGGCTTCCTCTCTGGCCATACATGGGAAGGCCTGACAGCAGCCTGCAGATAGTCGTTTGCACTGTCTGGTTACCGCCCACCATAATGCTGGCCGCCGTCGCATACGTGAAATATTCTGGAGTATGGCATAAAACACCAAATCAAATAAAAAAAAATAAAAAATAAATAAGCCTTTATGACCACAGTTCATAAATCATATCAATATGTCATAAAACACCAAGCAAGTAAATAAACAAATTTTATGTTTTTGTTGGGTTTTTTTTCAGAACAACACAGATGGGTATTTTTGGGTGTGCTACCATGTTTTAAGTTTAGGTAGGTTTTCTATGTGACATCGCTTAAACCGGGATTAGCGGGGACTCCTTGGCTCAGTTGGTTAGTGCACTGGTGCAGCGTAATGACCCAGGAGCCTCTCACCAATGCGGTCGCTGTGAGTTCAAGTCCAGCTCATTCTGGCTTCCTCTCCGGCCTTAAGTGGGAAGGTCTGCCAGCAACCTGTGGATGGTCGTGGGATTCTCCCGGGTTCTGCCCGGTTACCTCCAACTATAATGCTGGCTGCCATTGTATAAATGCATTATTGTTGAGTATTACATAAAACACCTATCATTTTTTGTTTACTTTTGTAAGTTAGGACAAATCCTAATCTGCATAAAAAATAACAACAAATGTTTCAAATATTTGTATAAGGACAATCCTGTCAACATTATTCATGCCATCCACCAATCAAATTTCAGGACATTCCTTGATAAACCTAATCTCACATTTCCTGGCTTCTATAAAGATAAACCGTCTGACACAGCTCATCGGAACAGTAACGGTGATATCAATGACCCCATGGGGCACATCTTTGCCATATTATCTTAAGTTGAATGTGTTTTCAAGTGCCTGATGTTGTTGTTTACAGGTGCGTACAGTACCTATCAGAAGCTGATCAAAGGAAGGTTAAAATTAAGGTAAGAATTCTGGTCCAAAGGAATTGAATACCGTAATTCTTGTAGAATTTCGGACACTCTTGAATATCCCCACCCTAACGCCCAGGTATTTTCAGTGTCTCAAGGTAGCAGACGTGACTGAGGGTTCTAACGCCCAGGTATTTCAGTGTCATAAGGTAGCAGAGGTGACTGAGGGTTCTAACGCCCAGGTATTTTCAGTGTCCCAAGGTAGTAGACGTGACTGAGGGTTCTAACGCCCAGGTGTTTTCAGTGTCTCAAGGTAGCAGACGTGGCTGAGGGTTCTAACGCCAAGGTATTTTCAGTGTCTCAAGGTAGCAGACGTGACTGAGGGTTCTAAATTCTTTTGAGTCATTTTATTAGATTCTATCAACTTTATCCATTTTTGTCTCACTTTGAATAATGTGAATTATGGAAATTTTGGCTGGGAGGTCTACCAGCAACCTGCGGAGGATTGTGGGTTTTCACTGGGCTCTGCTCGGTTTTCTCCTACAATTATGGGGGAAGGTCTACCAGCAACCTGCGGAGGATTGTGGGTTTTCATTGGGCTCTGCTCGGTTTTCTCCTACAATTATGGGGGAAGGCCTACCAGCAACCTGCGGAGGATTGTGGGTTTTCACTGGGCTGTGCTCGGTTTTCTCCTACAATTATGGGGGAAGGTCTACCAGCAACCTGCGGAGGATTGTGGGTTTTCATTGGGCTCTGCTCGGTTTTCTCCTACAATTATGGGGGAAGGTCTACCAGCAACCTGCGGAGGATTGTGGGTTTTCACTGGGCTCTGCTCGGTTTTCTCCTACAATTATGGGGGAAGGTCTACCAGCAACCTTCGGAGGATTGTGGGTTTTCACCGGGCTCTGCTCGGTTTTCTCCTACAATTATGGGGGAAGGTCTACCAGCAACCTGTGGAGGATTGTGGGTTTTCACCGGGCTCTGCTCGGTTTTCTCCTACAATTATGGGGGAAGGTCTACCAGTAACCTGGGGAGGATTGTGGGTTTTCACTGGGCTGTGCTCGGTTTTCTCCTACAATTATGAGGGAAGGTCTACCAGCAACCTGCGGAGGATTGTGGGTTTTCACTGGGCTCTGCTCGGTTTTCTCCTACAATTATGGGGGAAGGTCTACCAGCAACCTTCGGAGGATTGTGGGTTTTCACTGGGCTGTGCTCGGTTTTCTCCTGCAATTATGGGGGAAGGTCTACCAGCAACCTTCGGAGGATTGTGGGTTTTCACTGGGCTGTGCTCGTTTTTCTCCTGCAATTATGGGGGAAGGTCTACCAGCAACCTGCGGAGGATTGTGGGTTTTCACTGGGCTGTGCTCAGTTTTCTCCTACAATTATGGGGGAAGGTCTACCAGCAACCTTCGGAGGATTGTGGGTTTTCACTGGGCTGTGCTCGGTTTTCTCCTACAATTATGGGGGAAGGTCTACCAGCAACCTGCGGAGGATTGTGGGTTTTCACTGGGCTGTGCTCGGTTTTCTCCTACAATTATGGGGGAAAGTCTACCAGCAGCCTGCGGAGGATTGTGGGTTTTCTCTGGGCTGTGCTTGGTTTTCTCCTACAATTATGCTGGCCACCATTGTGTGAGAGAAAAGTTCTTGAGTACAGTGTAAAACACTAATCAAATAAATAAATAAATAATTATCCCATGTTATGTTTTCTGAAAAATATTCATTGCTTGCCTCTGTTTGTTTTTGGAACATTGTGACATCATTGATAGGGGCTGTCAGTCATGTTTACAAAAAATGTAATAGTGCCTAAACCTGTGTGATGTATTTCTGGCCAAACAGAAGCTACAAAATAACAGAAAAATGTAACAGTGGCTAAACCTGTGTGATGTATTTCTGGCCAAACAGAAGCTACAAAATAACAGAAAAATGTAACAGTGGCTAAACCTGGGTGATGTATTTCTGGCCAAACAGAAGCTACAAAATAACAGAAAAATGTAATAGTGGCTAAACCTATGTGATGTATTTCTGGCCAAACAGAAGCTACAAAATAACAGAAAAATGTAACAGTGGCTAAACCTGTGTGATGTATTTCTAGCCAAACAGAAGCTACAAAATAACAGAAAAATGTAACAGTGGCTAAACCTGTGTGATGTATTTCTGGCCAAACAGAATGTTGTGCTAATAAAAAGTTAATTTAGATTTTTGTGTAAATCTCTTTTTCAGGCCAGCGGGTCGTCTTTATTGTAATTATGTGTACAGGTAGGTGTTTGAAACTGTATTCCCATTAATTTGGCAGGTGTTTATTGTTTGTGACTGAAATGACATTAATTTAGTAGGTGTTTGAAACTGTTTCCACATTTATCTGGTAGGTATGTGAAACAGTATTCACATTAATTTTTATGTGTTTGAGACAGTATTCACATTTATTTGGCAGGTGTTTGAAACTGTATTCCTATTAATCTGGTAGGTGTTTGAATTTAAATTCACATTAATTTTGTCGGTGTTAGAATCGGTATTCACATTAATTTGGTAGGGGTTTGAAACTGTATTCCTATTAATGTGGCAGGTGTTTGAATTTAAATTCACAATAATTTTGTTGGTGTTAGAATCTGTATTCACATTAATTTGGTAGGGGTTTGAAACTGTATTCCTATTAATGTGGCAGGTGTTTGAATTTAAATTCACATTAATTTTGTCGGTGTTAGAATCTGTATTCACATTAATTTGGTAGGGGTTTGAAACTGTATTCCCCTTAATTTGATTAGTGATTGAAACTATATTCTCGTTAAGTTGATAACTTATAAATTCAAATACCATGTCACTTTGGCATCAGCAAACAAAATTATGTGATTGGTTCACTGATATTTAGTGTAAAAGCTTTTCTCTTGCTTTGTTCCTCTCCGGCCGTACGTGGGAAGGTTTGTCAGCAACCTGCGGATGGTCGTGGGTTTCATCCGGGCTGTGCCCGGTTTCCACCCACCATAATGCTGGCCGCCGTCGTATAAGTGAAATATTCTTGAGTATGGTGTAAAACGCCAATCAAATAAATGAATAAATAAATTTCTCTTGCTTGTGATACTTTAAGACGAATAAAGGACAGCAAATCTGTTTCTGTGCAGTTTAATATTTCTAACAGTTTTTTTTTTTTTTGAATTCAGTATGATCCTCTTTGCACCTGCCAGTTATTTTCTAGGTGAGTTCTCTTCAAATACTTTGAAGCTTAGTAAAAGCATCAATTCATGTGCATTGTTTTGTTTGTTTACTTGATTGAGGTTTAAAGTGAACGTAAAGTCTGCCACTTTACACGTAGATATATGTATATATATATCTAAAATGATACAGGAATAAAATGATATGACATAAGAATATGTAAAAAAATTTTATAAAGTTGTGAAAGCCAAGAAGATGAAGTTCAGCATTGGTGACATGGCACTGACGAACAATTTGCTCTGAGTAGCCATGTTGTAGAAGCCCTTGTGAACTTGACCAATTACTAGCACTGAAAACGGTCCGTGATAATTGGCTGTCATGTCAACGAAACCTATTAGCTCTCGATTGTCATTGTAGTTTCTTATAGGAGATGGACAGATATTGATGCAGTGAATTGGATTTTGCAGTTAGTTTAAGTGTTAAACTGCTGCATTTTGGATCACACATTTATGAGCAGGGAACTGAGAATGGCTGCCAGTGTAACAATGCGTACATGCTGCTTAGAATACTACAGTAACTTGTCAGGATGGGGGCATGACAAGAAAACTGCCTCGGGAGACTCATTGCTTGAAAAAAAATATTGTGACTTTGCAATATTTTCCCTCAACAGTGTCAGTTTTATTACGAAAATACCTTCCTAAAATCTGAATGAAAGAGTCTGTTATCAATCAGAAGGTCCTGGTATGTCCTGTAAATTCCCTGAAGTAGGTACAGCCAGCCAGGCCAAATGCTTACACCCATGCAGGACTAAGACAAGCAGGACCGCTGAAACATAACGCTTGTGTCCACAAACTTTGTCACGACTGAGCGGCAAGCTAAAAGTAATGACAGCTCTTTGAATACGGAACTTTGATTGGGTATCAGGCGTTTTTGTTTGTACTTTCTCATGGTCACATTGTGTAATACCGATGGTATTGCAGAGCTCCTAGGTTTTGTGACGTCACTGTAGATAGCTATAACATAGCAGAATGGCATCACCAAATGAGTGGCTAAGGTACTGACGATTGTTTGCTATTTATTTTGTTGATAAGAGCTGCAGAATTTTTAAAATATTTTTACAACATTTCTTGAATATTACTTTATTAATTACTTCAGCTTTAATGGCTAACTTTATGTTCACTTTAATACTACAGTCAGGAATATTTCACTTTAAACACTAATGATGTGCCGTTTAAAAATCTACCCGAAACTATTTTCATTTATTTTTTTAGACTATTTGATATGATTTGAAGTAGGATAAAATATGATTGGACTTTTTGTACCACAACTTCATAAGAATTTCCCTTGTGTAACATTTTGAAAATAGATATTTTCTGTAAAAATATCTCTGTTGAACAACCTTAGGATGATTCTAATAAGCCTTAAATGGGGGCCTCTGTGGGCGTAGGGGTTAGCACGCCAGCAAGGCGCAATGACCCCATGAGCCTCTCACCAGTGCAGTTGCTGTGAGTTCAAGTCCAGCTCATGGTGGATTCCTCTCAGGACGTACATGGGAAGGTCTGCCAGCAACCTGTGAATGGTCGTGGGTTGCTTTTCTCCCACCATAATGCTGGCCGCCATTGTATAAGTGAAATATTCTTGCGTACAGCGTAAAACACCTATCAAATAAATAAATAAATTAATTAATCAACCATGTAAATAAAATATGTGGAATATGATATGTCATACTGTACCTCAGGTGATGGACTCTGTCCCCAATTTGACTGTTGGAATAGCGATTAATCAACCATGTTTGTGTATGTCATGTTGTACTTCAGTTTGACTATGGTAATGACCAGTCGGCCATATGAGCATTATATCTATATACATGTAAATGCAAATACATCATATTGTATCTGACCCGGTGTACTCTTTCTTTAACTAGACTGTAATTGTAATGTTATTGCAATGTTATTGTTTATGTGATTTCTGTGTTTTACAGGAGAGGCCCTAGAGGCTTCCAAGTTTCCACATTTGTATTTTGCTAAGTTTTACATTTGCTGTGGACTAAGGTGAGTTTGAAATGATTGAATGTAGAATTTTTTTAGAGGGAGGAAAAGGGTGGTTGTTGTATTAATTTTCTTTTGAAGCTTTTTGAATATTTATTTAAATGTACATACCTTTATTAATTATGGTTAATCTTTAAAAAGATGCTAGATTAGAATCTGGTGTGTGCATGTACAAGCTACTGCATGCGCTGATTGCTAAATGCGATGTCTACATTATATTGACCTACATTCATTTTCTCTTAATGTCTGTTCGATTCAGTGTTTATATAAATGTTTATATCTTTAAGTATTGTGAGTCTTAAAAAGAATGCTAGATTAGAACTTCCTGTGCAAGCTACATGACGTACTGTGCAGACCATCTGCCACGTGTTCCTCGTCTGTCATCTGCGACATAATCAGACTTCTTGGCATGCCTCACTGCAGTAAAATTCACTTCCCTTTCAGTGGGATTCTGGGAGTTTTTTTAAGCCTTGTTGTCATACAGTTGGAACCACTTCTGGAATCATCAGGGATATCGTTGGATTTCCTCTCATCTGCTGCCAAGGTAACTATTATTACAGAGTGAAAAAAAACCTGTTGGTATGCCTTTAATTTGATTGGTGTTTCACATATTTCTCAAGAGTATTGTACTTATATAGCAACTAGCATAAAGGTAGCAGGGTAACAAGCAGATAAACTCATGTGGTATTCCTATAATAGACTTTTATTAAAGATGATATTTTATTAAAGAAAAATAATAGATATTATTTTATCTAGCATTTTCTGTTTTGAGACTCAAAATTTTATTTTGAGGGCAAAATGTTGAACAGGATATTATTTTTTATTTAATTGGAGGTTTATGGCATACTGTGGATTGAAAAATGTTTTACTTCTGCAAAAATTGGTTAGGTTTACAAGGGAAAATCTGAAAGAATGGCAGGGATAATCTGAACGAATGGCAGGGATAATCTGAAAGAATTGCAGGGATAATTTGAGAGAATCGCAGAGATAATCTAAAAGAATCGCAGCCAAAGCCTGAAAGAATCGCAGCGAAAGTCTGAAAGAATTGCAGGGATAATATGAAAGAATCACAGCAAAAACCTGAAAGAATTGCAGTGAAAGTCTGAAAGAATCCCAGGTACACTTCCTCACTCACCATGTCCTTGATAAATGATTGTTGTAAAATCCTACCAGTCAAGTGGATTAAGGCTTAAGGTAGATTAAGACTTAAGGTGGATTAAGGCTTGAGGTAGATTAAGACTTAAGGTGGATTAAGGCTTGAGGTAGATTAAGACTTAAGGTGGATTAAGGCTTGAGGTAGATTAAGACTTAAGGTGGATTAAGACTTAAGGTAGATTAAGACTTAAGGTGGATTAAGGCTTGAGGTGGATAATGCTTGTTTTTTAATTGGTCGATAGACAATTTTTGTGTTCCCACCCCAAAAAGTGTAAAAATATTCTAGGGATACCGCTTCATATTTGACCATGTAGCACTTAGGTTTTTCTGATAAGAGATAAGGCAAATTTCACAACAAATGCTTAAAGTGATGCAGAATCGATTGGCTGATAGTAGAGATAGGGTTACCTGGGTTAAATCTTAAGGCTGCGGTCACGCTTGAATAAATCTGCCATGCCTAAAATTCAACTTAGACAAGGCACACAGTGGACTGGCCTGTCCCTCACACCAGCCTTAATTAGAACTGGTTCATCCAGCTAAAGTTGCTGTATGAGGTGGATGAATCTGTCAGAATCAAGCAAAATGTATCACTTGAAAAATGATAAACTTTAGATAAAATACAGCAGATTTAGAAGTTTTAATAATATAGTTCATATAATAATAATGATATCTTTATTTTCAGAGGGTAACAAACTCAGTCAATATGACAGTATTTATCTTCTTTGAGGCCCTCCATTCACTTACACAACCACGGGTTATTAAAGGAAAAAAAAATTACATAAAGCATTAATCAATTCAACGTTATACACATACACACACACACACACACACACATATATATATATAGAGAGAGAGAGGGAGACAGAGAGAGAGAGACAGAGAGAGATATATATACAAGGCTTTGCTATGTGTTTGGCACATTCTGCCATTTATGCTGCAAATTGTTAAATAATTTAACTGAGGAGGCAGGAAGACTGTTCCACTGAACAACCGCAGAGTATGACAAGCTTTTCTCAAGTTCTTCTGTGTGGGGGAAAAGGAATTTTTACTTGATTACTTGTACATGATCTTAGTTCATGATGGAGCTCTTCTCTGATTGGGAACAACTTTTTCATATAGTCAGGATAGTGGTCATTTAAAGATTTGTAAACAGTGAGATTTTTTTTTATTACAGATGTTTTTTTGTGAATCAGTTCATTTCTTTCCTCAGATCATTACATCAGTGTTGTCGTTGGTCATCTTCCCTTTCACATTGACTGTTCCATATGTTTCTTGGTAAGTGTTGAATGTTGAACTAAAGCCACGCTAAATCAGAGGAGGGTATAAAAATTAAAATGTAACTTAGAAATTGTCGTTTGTGAAGTGTAGCCATTTTTCCTGTGGAAGACATATTTCATTGGAAAGTGTTGAAAATCAGAAAAATCATAGAAATAGAAACCATAGAGAAAAAAGCTAACTTTCAGTTAAGTTTTTTTTTTCCAACATCTCATATGGTCATCAGAGTCAGACTGAACAACTATCAGTTTCTATTGGTGAAATGGGCAGAGTGTCCGCTTAGTGATGAAGAAACCAGAGTTCAATCCCACGTCTAGTCAGGCCCATGACTGGTGCAGAATTTTAATACACTTTGGGTGTTCCGTATATCATAACGACAACAGTTTCTCTGTGTTTTAAATTTTTTCAGACTTAAATGGCCTCTAAAGGAGCATTTGTTATTTACATCCCACCTTTCAACAAAAGCAAATGATATCAATCTGTCCAACTGTTTGTCCCAGTTTTGTTTTTGTGCTCAAGTTTTGCATATGTAATAATTTATTTCATTGATTTCTGATGATCCAATCTTGATAAAAAATTTTGTGCGCAGATTCATTGAAATTTGTGGTCCATTGCAACAACTGTGAAAATTTACATATATGAATTTTATATGGTATATAAATTCTCTGAATTTGCTGATGTCACTCAGAGTAATGTCTCACTGCTGCGTTAAAGTGAAAGACAGCCCCTGACAAATGTTTATGTCCACTGAAAGACTACCATTCAAAGTGTCTTAAACCAGCATTAAACATTTTTTCAACCTAGTGAAAGTTAGTGAAACTTTGGCTTGTCACAGCTTCAGCGCGTCTTCATTATCGACGGCAAAATGACGTCACGTTTACTCCAGCTCTCTAACGTCAAAGTTATTTTCCATATTATAACCAAAGCCTACGGCAGATAAAAGTTGTCAACTTCGGCGATGACGGCCCAAGTGATAAATAGCTGTCTCAGAAATTGGACATACTGGAAGGATATTTCTACCACTGCTTGAACTGTTGATACAGTAAGCCTGCTATATCATTTACAGTTTAAGTGGCCTGCAGACGCACGACTAGGGTATACTGGTTCAGGTTGTATAGCCTGGTGATTATAACTTGTATTAAATTTAATAATTACTAAATTACAGCAGGATTGTTGTACAATTAGATTCATACTCAGCTGTGAAACAAAAATGGAAATAAATATAAGCATCGCTTTGGCTGATCTAGGCATTTGACTGTCGCTGAATTTTATGTTTCGGTTTTCCAGTGGTGGCTTCTGAGAGCAGTGCTGACCTAGTTATCGGAGATGTCAGAGGATTCAATAATTTTGCTGCATTCCATAAAAGAAAATAGAAAATAATCATCCCTTATATGCATGGAAGACAAAAGAGGAAAATTTAAATTCTTCAGTTCTCATAAACTTTGAGAAAAAAATTATATCATAAGATTTAATTAATTTTAAGCATTGTCCGGTGAGATACCATCTTTTCATTTACATTGGCCTTCGGGATACTACTGAATTTTTCAGTCTGATATTTGTTATTTAGAAACTGCTGACTAAACGGTAAAATGAACGAAAAAAAAAGATGTATTGGTTTAATTTGAACGGCGTGTCTATGTAGGCCTAGGGTCTACTAGGGTGATGAATGCGGTTTTCTACCGAGACGGCATCCTTCTGTCTGACATAATTTGTGATACCGCCATTGAATATTACACGGCTATACGGAACTAAATCGTTGTAAACGATTTCAAAACAATGCCTTATGCAATAGTTTTGTGTTATCATATGTCATTTCATGGATTGAATGGGTAAAGGCTACGCAATCTGATAGCATTGTGTTTGATTGGATAAAATTCTCAAGATGCCTGCCTCGATTCGCACCAGCCATTTGTGCAGTATTGGCTTTTTGCTTCAACATGTTATTCAGCGAAATCTAATTAAAATAATAAAGTGTGATACTTTTTATAAGCTTGAGAATCCTACTTTCGATTGAAATATGTTTTAGCCAGGTTCTGTCTTGTCCTTTAACATCGTTCTGCTTCCAGGCTTGCCATCAACCTGTTAGCCAGCCTGTTCAGTGAAGAGTTGCTTCCCCTTGCCCATCCGAGCAACAGTAATGTTGTTGAGAACACATAAACACGAGGCTCAAGAATTCCTCGCCGGCGGATGGTCAGAGAGATTCCTTTACCATTCCTATTCCAGTTATATAGCAGAGTCATCCCAGGGTGACTTCCAAGTGTTGAATAGACACTACAAGGACTGAGGGGCCTCTGTGACCTAGAGGTTGTCATGTTAGTGCAGCACAGTGACCCAGCAACTTCTCTCACCAATCGCTGCCTGTCCCAGTTCAGTACATGCTGGCTTGCTCTCAAGCTAATGCTGACCATCATCATATAAGTAAAGACTTCTCGAGTGCAGCGGAAAACACCAATCAAATCATTAAATATAAGAACTGATCAACATTATGTTGAAGTACAGTGATTGGGTGAATAGTGTCAAACCTGGTGTCATGGCTGGAGTCTAAACCTGGTGTCATGCCTGGAGTCTAAACCTGACTCGAATTATTGAGCAGATAGTGCAAGAACTAAAGAAACCGATGTCACATCTGGTGTCATGCTTGGAGTCTACACCTGACACTTATTGAGAAGATAGTGCAAGGACGGAACAAACCAGTGTCACATCTGGTGTCATGCCTGGAGTCTAAACCTGACACTTATTGAGAAGATAGTACAAGGACGAAACAAACCGGTATCACATCTGGTGTCATGCTTGGAGTCCAAACCTGACACTTATTGAGAAGATAGTGCAAGAACCAAACAACCCGGTGTCACATCTGGTGTCATGTATAGTGTCTAAACCTGACACCAAGTATTGAGAAGATAGTGCAAGGACCAAACAACCCGGTGTCACATATGGTGTCTACACCTGACACCAAGTATGACACCAAGAAGCATTATCAAGATACTGAAGAAATGATGAACATCAATTGTTACTGTAATAACCTAAATTGTGGATAGCAATCAAAAATGGAGGATATTTATTTTTCAGTCCTGCTAGATAATAAATTATAACTAGCCATTATTATGTTGGGGAACATACATGTATGTGTTAGCTCCTTTGTCTTAAGGTGGCGAAATTTACAATATACCTCTGACTTCACACGGGCTGTGGGTGATGTAAAGCCCTGTCCACACTAAATAACATTACTGAACTTTGGTTACTCAACAAGAGTCAATTTGAAGTTGAGCCGTGTTGAGTAGTCTGGACGGGTTCAACAACTCAGTTCAACAACACTCTTCTACATCCAACTTTGTTGAATTGGAAATGTGCATGTGTATATTTGGTCAACAAGTTGAGCCAAGTTCAGTAGAAATAACGTGACCGTCATAAGGCCTGGACAAAATGGTGACGCCAAAGACGAAAGAGAGAAGAAACTGGTCTCCTGATGAGACAGTTTCGTTGATACAGAAGTATGACCATGGCAGTAAGCGCAGCCAATAAACCCATGACACGATTCTTCCGGCTGCTTGTCGTGGTGTCTCATGCATTGGAGAGCAAGATGGAAAATTCCCTCCAGTTTATCGTAAGTTTGGTCAAGTAACACAGCTTCACACGGTTTAACACACGACCACAGTGTTGGACAGTGTTGTAGTGTGGACGGGACACTCAGCTTACCTCAACAGCATTCAACTTGCTGTCGAGTCAACAAAAGTTCAACAATGTTGGATAGTCTCAACAGGGCTTAAGGGGCCTCCATGGCCTAGTGGTTAGTGTGCTAGCACTGCACAATAACCCAGGAGCCTCTCACCAATGCCGTTTTTCATACAATTCATGATGGCTTCCTCTCCGGTCCATCTGTGGATGTGGATGGTTCATCAGGTTCTGCTTGTTTTCTTCCCACCGTAAAGCTGGCCCCCATCGCACGATTGAAATATTCTTGAGTACAGTGCAAAACTCCAATCAAATAAAGAAATAAATTAGCAGAGTGATGTAGCATTTGTGAAATTTGGCATCATAAAACTGGTCAGTTATTTGACAGTGTACCGTGGCTGGGTAGGGTGTCATGTCTGGTGTCTATGACATGTTATCTCAGTAAGCCATAAAACAGGTTAGGCTGGTGTAAGTGTACTGTGGTTGGGTAGGGTGTAATCATGTCTGGTGTCTGTGACATGTTATCTCTGTAAGCCATAAAACTGGTTAGTCTGGTGACAGTATACTGTGGCTGGTGTCATGTCTGGTGTCTTTAGCATTGTTACATCAGACATTATGGAGAAGGACCAAGTTCTGGTTGGCTCGGTGACAGTATATTGTGGTTGGTGTCAAATATGGTGTCTTTGGTATTATTGCATTAGACATGAAGGAGAAGGACTAAGGACTGATGTCAGTATACTATGGCTGGGTAAGGTGTCGTGTCTGATGGCTTTGGCATTATTGCATTAGACATTAAGGGGAAGGACTAAGTACGAATAAGGGAAAACACCAGTCCGTGAAATAAATAAAAAAATAAACTTCGTTTTGGAGGTCCTGTTTTATATCCTTTAATCAAAATAGAAGCATGTTATGCTTAATTTGAGTTCAGTTATACATCAGTGGATTGCCTCATACTCCTTACAGCGCATGCGTGGCTCTCCACCTCTCGCTTTACATCACTGTCACCAATAGACAAGCTTTACCTTTTAGCGTAATTCCATATTTATGTTGAATTAATAGAATCTATATGTCATATTTAACAGAATGATCTTCTGCAATAGCAGGATACATTCTACCATCACTCAAACAACAGGCTTTCTGTAAATTTAACAGATTGTTTTTTGAGAGTAGGTGTCACATCCCGTTCTCGCCTCCTTTAAGACACGATTCGAGAAAGCGAGTGGTCACACGCGTCTTTCATACAAATACGGCGGGCCTCTACCAAATTCGCGGTTTTAACAATATTTTGGTTGCATGCGTTTATTTTTCTAGTTGTGACGTAAATATAAGACCATGTCTCATTCATTTCAGTGTTTATTTACTAATTCCATGCTTGCTTTCTTCATGTGACTTACCGATACGCTAGTAAGCCCTACCCACCTCTACGATCTGGTCGACTTTTTAAAATCCCAACAGGTAGGCCTGCTTGGATAAAATCGTATTTAGCCGATGGCCATCACCTTGAACTTTCCCGTTTACTGGTTTAACATAGATATGTGTTTAGCTTTACTGTTATAAGTTTGTTTGTATATTGGCGAGCCTTAAGGCTATATGGATTAATTGTAATAACTAAGACTGAAGTTCTTGGGATGGAGTGGAGTTGTAGGTTGGGGCGGGGGGGGGGGGGGAGACTTTGCATATCCCATCACTTGTCACCAAGTTAAGTGAATGTAGCCAATCAACGGGCATGCAGAAGTGACGTCACCATCTTACGGCCGGGGCAAACTGGCAGCGCCAGAGGTGAAAGAAACTGGTCCCATGATGAGACAGTTATCTCAACAGCGTTCAACTTGCTGTTGAGTCAACAAAAGTTGAACGATGTTGGATAGTCTCGACAAGGACTAAGGGGCCTCCATAGCCTAGTGGTTAGTGTGCTAGCACTGCACAATAACCCAGGAGCCTTCTTCGCACCATGAAAGCCACAGTAATTGGGAGTCGCGAGCAACAGGGAATATGTCAGTTGCCACCATTGCTCGAATTTGCCAGGTACATAATTAAACAGGACAGTACGGTGTATTATTGATACATCAGTACCGGTACTGGTAAAATAGTAGGATTATTTTTTTTTTAATAATTTACTTATTTATTTATTTGATTGGTGTTTTCCGCCGTACTCAAGAATATTTCACTTATACGACGGCGGCCAGCATAATGGTGGGAGGAAACCTGCAAGAAGAGCCCGGGGGAAACCCACGACCATCCGCAGGTTGCTGAAAGACCTTCCCACGTGCGGCCGGAGAGGTGTTCAATAATAATATTAAGGCCACATACATTTATGTCTTGAGAACGGTTGTATTTTCCATTAGCATGAGGTAGGCTGGCTGTCTGCAGTTTCAGTACATGAACATACTGGGCATAAATGAGGGATATAAATCCTGTCATGCGCAATCACGCATCTCATCCTGAGTTTTATTCGAAAAAGATAAGACTCACCCATGAACACGAGTCTATTCGACAACAAGCTAATTGCGTTCGCCTTGCATGACTGATAGACCATAAACATGCATTTGCCGCTAGGGTTTCATGCAGGGATTCTTCGATGATTAATTATTTTCATTTATTTATTTAATATACCGATATTTGTTGATTTGACGTCGAAATAGCTTTTGCTAACAAATGTCAATTAAATTTCATTCTGCACATACGCCTTCAGCTGCACCGCGCCGTTAAAAACGACTGGAAGCACAAAGCAGTTGAAAGAGATTTAACTTACCGTAAGTGTTAAATTATTTGTTTCGTTCATTTGTTTACTGCGTTTTTTATTTTAGCATATAACTGGATTCCGTGAAAAAAAAGTTTTGGGTTTTTTGCATTTAGACCTGCCTCAAGACCATAAAGTCGATGTCATATATTAAGTGGAATATTCTTGAGTACAGGTACGGCGTAAAACATCAGTCCGTGAAATAAATAACAAAATAAACTTCGTTTTGGAGTTCCTGTTTTATATCCTTTAATCAAAATAGAAGCATGTTATGCTTAATTTGAGTTCAGTTATACATCAGTGGATTGCATCATACTCCTTACAGCGCATGCATGGCTCTCCACCTTTCGCTTTACATCACTGTCACCAATGAACAAGTTTACCTTTTAGCGTAATTCCATATTTATGTTGAATTAATAGAATCTATATGTCATATTTAACAGAATGATCTTCTGCAATAGCAGGATACATTCTACCATCACTCAAACAACAGGCTTTCTGTAAATTTAACATTGTTTTTTGAGTGTAGCTGTCACATCCCGTTCTCGCCTCCTTTAAGACACGTAAGTAAGCGAGTGGTCACACGCGTCTTTCAAACAAATACAGCGGGCCTATACTAAATTCGCGGTTTTAACAATATTTTGGTTGCATGCGTTTATATTTCTGGTTGTGACATAAATATGAGACCATGTTTCATTCATTTCTGCGTTTATTTACTAATTGCATGCTTTTTTTTCTTTGTGACTTACCGATACGCTAGTAAGCCCTACCCACCTGAACGATCTGGTCGACTTTTTGAAATTCGAACAGGTAGGCCTACTTAGATAAAATCGTATTTAGCCGATGGCCATGACCTTGAACTCTCCCGTTTTTAAACATAGACGTGTTTAGTTTTACTGTTATAATTTTGTTTGTATATTGGCGAGCCTTAAGGCTATATGGATTAATTATAATAAAGGAAAACTGAAGCTCTTGGGGTGGAGTAGAGTTGTAGGTTGGTGGAGGGGGGCCATGAAGCCTCAACACCAACAAAGCAACATGATCGAGCTTATCGATAAAACTGCTTCATTAAACGCTGTTATTGAATCTTTTCACCCAACGTTTTTCGTTAAAAGGGACTAATTGACTTGACCTGATAATGTTCTGAGTCACCTCAAAAGGCAGAAATTATAGAAAACGTTCCTTTAAAGTGTCGCATGGGTAAACAGCCGTAGACCAAATATTTTACCAAAAGGGAAAACATAAACAGTTTTTTTACAGGTCTTTTGTTCAGATGAGAAGGGCTTAAAACTCGACTGGGAGCGGAGTGTGCATCTTACCGTTCATTGCTAGGGGCTTGGTGATGAGCGGTCGATGACACTCGTGTTTTAAGTTCATCAATAATATTCAACGCAGGACCTGGTTGTACTTACATTGTGGTAGTTTTGCAGCGAGGGGTCTGGTTGTACTTATATTGTAGTGGTTTTTCAGAGAAGGGCCGGGCTGTACTTACATTGTGGTAGTTTTTCAGTAGGGGCCTGGCTGTACTTGCATTGTGTTAGTTTATCAGTGAGGGGCCTGGTTGTATTTACATTGTGTTAGTTTTCAGCAGGTGTCTGGCTATTCTTACACTGTGGTAGTTTTCCAGTGTGGGACCTGTCTGTACTAACATTGTTGTAGTTTTACAACAGTGGCTTGGTTGTACTTATATTGTAGTATTTTTTTCAGCGAAGTACCTGGCTGTGCTTGCATTGTGGTAATTTTTTTCAGCGAAGGACCTGGCTGTGCTTGCATTGTGGTAATTTTTTTTCAGCCAAGGACCTGGCTGTGCTTGCATTGTGGTAATTTTTCTGAGAGAGGCCTAGCTGTACTCACATTGTTGTAGCTTTACAACTCTGGGCCTGGCTGTACAAACATTATGGTAGTTTTACACTATGGGACCTAGCTGCACTTACCTTGTAGCAGTTTTACAGCTCGAGCCTGGCTGTACTAACATTGTGATAGTTTTACAGCAAGGGGCCTGGCTGTACCTATATTGTGGTAGTTTTTCAGCGAGGGGCCGGGCTGTACTTACATTGTGGTAGTTTTCGGCGAGGGTTTGGCTGTATTTACCTTGTGGTTGTTTTTCAGCGAGGGCTCTGGCTGTACTTACATCGTGGTGGCTTTTCAGCGAAGGGCCGGGTTGTAGTTACATTGTGCTAGTTTTACAGTGAGGGGCCTGGCTGTACCTACATTGTAGTAGTTTTTCAGCAGGGGCCTGGCACTGCTTACATTGCGGTAGTACAGCGCTGGGCCGGGCTCTACTTACAATGTAGTAGTTTTTCAGCGAGGGGCCTAGTTGTACTTATATTGTGGTAGGTTTACAGCGAGCGGCCGGGCTGTACTTACATCGTGGCACTTTTACAGTGTGGGGCCGGGCTGTTCTTACATTGTGGTAGTTTTACAGCGAGGGCTGGGCTCTATTTACATTGTAGTAGTTTTTCAGACAGGGACAGGATTGTACTTACATTGTGGTAGTTTTTCATATAGGGCCCTGGCAATGTTTATATTGTGGTAGTTTTACAGCGAGGGTCCGGGCTGTACTTACATTGTGGTAGATTTACAGCGAGGGGCCAGGCTGTACTTACATTGTGGTAGTTTATCAGTGAGGGGCCTGGTTGTATTTACATTGTGGTAGTTTTACTGCATGGTGGCTGGCTGTACTTACACTGTGGTAGTTTTACAGCGTCGGGCCTGGATGTATTTACATTGTGGTATTTTTTTCAGTGAGAGGCCTTGTTGTAAGTACATTATGGTAGTGTTTCAGCGATGGCTCTGGTTATACTAACATTGTGGTAGCATTTCAGCAAGGGGCGCGGCTGTATTCACATTAAGGTAGTCTTACTGCGATGGGGCGGGCTGTATTTACATTATGGTAGTTTTTCAGTACGGGCCTGGTTGTACTTACATTGAAGCAGATTTCCAGCGAGGGGCCTGGTCGTTCTTACATCGTGGTTGTTTTTCAGCGAGGGGGACTTGCTGTTCTTACATTGTGGTAGTTTTTTTCTCCAGCGAGGGGCCTGCCTGTACTTACATTGTGGTAGTTTTTCAGCGAGAGGCCTGGCTGTACTTACATCGGGGTAGTGTTTTAGCGATGGCCCTGGGTATTCTAACACTGTGGTAGTTTTACAGCGATGGGGCCTTACTGTACTTACATTGTGGTAGTTTTTCTTCACCGAGAGGTCTTGTTGTACGTACATTATGATGGTGTTTCAGCGATGGCACTGGCTGTACTCACATTGTGGTGGTGTTTCAGCAGGGGCCTGGTTGCACTTACACTGTGCTAATTTTTCAGCGAGGGACCTGGCTCTACTTACATTCTGTTAGTTTTTCTGAGAGAGGCCTGGCTGTTCATACATGTTTGTAGCTTTTTAGTAGGGGCCTGACTGTGCTTACATCGTGGTAGGTTTACATCAAGGGGCCAGGCTGTGCTTACATCGTGGTAGTTTTACAGCGAAGGGCCTGGCTGTGCTTACCTTGTAGTAGTTTTACAGCGAGGGGCCTGGCTGTACTTATATCGTGGTAGTTATACAGCAAGGGACCAGGCTGTACATTGTGACAGTGTTGCAGCTAGGTCCTGGCTGTATTTGCGCTGTGGTAGATTTTGGGCGCGGGGCCTGGCTGCAGTAGTTTTAAGGAAACCTACGGTGATCGAAGACTAAAGCACAATTTCCACCAGTTGAGTAAAATTTCTCTCTTAAAGCCTAGGTATTTTTGACATGTGCGTGAAAACCTCGAAGCGTGCGTGACAGATGTATCACCTGTGTCATATATATGCGACAAACATCGATCGCTTACCAGTACTTGGCCACTCTATACCTATGATTAAAAACCGTCTAAGTGGAAGATGTGTGACATTAGACACCGGTTGACAGTTCACATTTCGCAATTTGCGTGAAACCGACGTCTGACCACACACAGTCTTAGCTGATGACTATCATTAAAGTTTATACCTGGTTGAACCTTACCGTGTAAATTTACATCCCGAGTTTATAGGCTATCAGATAATATACGGTCCCATAGTCAAAATAATTCATGTACGGTAAATTATATCTTCTGGTTGATGCAGACATATATACCGTCAACTGTTTCTACTATGATATATGTCTGTATTTACCACAGCTTGTAAGGGATCAGCGTTCAGTCATCTGTTTACCACAGCTTGTGAGAGATCAGCGTTCAGTCTGTTTACCACAGCTTGTGAGAGATCAGCGTTCAGTCTGTTTACCACAGCTTGTGAGAGATCAGCGTTCAGTCTGTGTACCACAGCTTGTCAAAGGTCAGCGTTAAGTCTGTTTATCAGAGCTTGTGAGAGATCAGCGTTCAGTCTGGTTACCACAGCTTGTGAGAGATCAGTGTTCAGTCTGTTTACCACAGCTTGTTGGAGATCAGCGTTCAGTCTGTTTACCACAGCTTGTGAGAGATCAGCTTTCAGAGTGTTTACCACAGCTTGTCAGAGATCAGCGTTCAGTCTGTTTACCACAGCTTGTGAGAGATCAGCGTTCAGTCTGTTTACCACAGCTTGTGAGAGATCAGTGTTCAGAAGATTTACCACAGCTTGTGAGAGATCAGCGTTCAGTCTATTTACCACAGCTTGTGAGAGATCAGTGTTCAGTCTGTTTACCACAGCTTGTGAGAAATCAGTGTTCAGTCTGTTTACCACAGCTTGTGAGAGATCAGCGTTTAGTCTGTTTATCACAGCTCGTGGGCAAATGTATGGTCTGTTATATGCCGGTTACTGCCGTTGTGGAAAAATACCACATGGCCTTAGGAATGTTTCAACATACAGATATATATATATTCTCTTGCTATGTTTTTCTTCACTGGTCACAAATAATTATTCATATAACACCCACTAACCCCACAGTTTCATTCAAGGGCATTTAGAAGCTGTGAGGTTGTTACACTTCCCTGGTTTTATTATGCACGATGCACGCGTCCGGGTTACGGAGGTGGCGGAGTTTTGTCAAGCGTCTATAAGGGAGTATAAAGTATAAAGCATATAAGGAGAGCGTACGTAAAAAAATTTAAAAAAATTAAAAAGAAAAGCATAAACGTTTTGGGGAGGCGCAGGTTTGTCGTTGAGTTCGCGCGCCCATGAGCGAGGCGCATGCGCGTAATGTCACACGTCAACGGACCAATCAGCACAGCTCCAGCTCTTTCGCGCCAAAACTGACCAATGAGGCGCGTGACGTCACATTTTAGTTCACGCGCTAGAGGAGCTCCTTTGCGCTCAAACGGCTCCATGGATGACCACGTGATCGTGGCGCCTGCGGTGTGTCGTTGAGTCCGCGCCAAACGGACCAGTGAGCGCCCAAACGGATCCATGGTTGACCACGCGATCTTGGCGCCTGATAATGCGCGACGGACCAATGAGCAACGACGCGGTCTTGTTTTTGGGGGGGTTAAGCAGCTCTTTCAGCTCCTTGGCGCGCAAACTGACCCATTTGTGATTACGCGATCGGTCTTTGCGCCTGAATTTTGTTGACAAATGCATGTACACTGGATAATATATATCCGCTGTCCGGGATAGGGTCACTTACTGTTGACGGACAAAGGGACGACACCGGACTATGCCTCACACCGGCCGCCAGCCACGCTCGCGGGCAGAGACTCAGACCCGGTCGATAACGCTCTGGATGCATTGTACTACGACCCCGTCAGTCCAGCGGCTTACAGAGGCGTTCAGAACTTGCTCAAGGCAGCCCGGCAACATGGACTCGGGCCCGCGTGTCGGCTTGGCTGGCCCAGCAGGACACGTATACGCTGCACCGTCCCGCTCGACGGCGCTATCCTCGTAACCGAGTTGTGGTTGGGGGTTTAGACATTCAGTGGCAGGCGGACCTGATCGACATGGCAGCGTTTGCCAAAGAGAAGGACAACAACCGTTACCTATTTACATGCATCGATGTCCTCTCCAAGTACGCTTGGGTGGTTCCAATGCGCTCCAAAACCGGTGCTCGTCTGATCGAGGTGTTTCAACGCATTTTCAAGACGGGACGTCGACCGTTGTACCTGCAAACGGACGAGGGCAAAGAGTTTAAAGGACAATGGGGTGTTTATCTTTCATACGTTTAACAAGACCAAAGGGTCCGTGGTAGAACGGTTTAACTGTACTTTGAAAGGACGTATGTAGAAATATTTCAGCCCTTACAACACTGGGCAGTACCTGGACGCAGGTCCGCGGCTACAATCAAGCGCATCACCGGATTATACTGCGGGCCCCATGGAAGTCACCAGCCAGAACCAGAAAAAAGTGCGTCAAGCCTTGTACGGTACACCCATGTCCAAACGATCGGTGTACCGTTATCGCGCTGTGATCACGTGCGTATAAATAAAGTGAAAGGGAAATTCAAAAAATCGTACCTCCCCAATTTGAGCACGGAAATGTTTCGCATCGTCCGCACCCACCTGTCGTGTACACACGGGAGGACTTGAAAGGGGAACGGTTGCTCAGGATGTTTTACGAGACCAAACGATCGGTGACGGCCGCGGCACACAAGTTTTCTCAGGTGGAAAAGATCTTAAAAAGGAAACGTGGCCGAGGAAAACTGTCTATTGGGTGAAGTGGGTCGGCTATCCACCCAGCTTTCATTGTTGGGTGCCAGCCACGGACGTCAAACGTATTTAACCCCGAGGATGAGGGGGGTGACTGTCACTCCCTATCGACCTACCTCAAGGTATGGATCAGTGGGCCCAAGGCTTGCGCGAGAATAAAGGCACCGTGGCAGCAGTGCTCGGAGTTCTCTTGTACATCGATGTTTTAGTGGGTGGATTGGCCGGGGAACTCAGCGTGCAACTCCCCCAATACCAGTCGGCCAGTGATTATCTAAAGGGCAATTGAACAAGACGTTTCTCCGTTGGTCCGAGAAGCCTTCGTCCTCACCGCCGCCGCCGTCACCAATACCACCACCACTACCACCAGCACCGCCGTTGTCGACGAGTGACATCGCGCTTCGGCTTGACAGCACTGTCCCGGGCGAGGACCCACGGACCACGGACCAAGCCATCACTCCCCGGTTAAATTTTACGGGGTTTCCCACTTCACCCCAATGCCGCCAGGGTCACCGATCATTGCTCCCTAACAACATTCCCTCGGAACCGATCACCGTTTCCACACCCGTCTGTTCTTCACCCAACACGGCGCGGGGTGGCAGCAGCAACAGCAGCAGCCCGTCCACCCCACCCTCTCCGCCCGCGGTGACGGCGGCGGCGACGGTGACCGCAGCGACCTTCCACGCTGTACCTCACCTCCACCCGTACGACTCACCCAGCTTCTCCATCTAAGGATACTGGATGGGAGCATCCGTTTACCTGCATCGTCATCGGACCGACGGGGTGTTGAAAGTCTGTGTTCATGAAACGGTTGGTGGAGCACGCTCAAGCTCTCATTTACCCACCCCCGCAACGCGTCGTCTAGTGTTACGGGGAGTGGCAGCCGTTGTACACCACGTTACCCAACGTTCGGTTTGAAGAAGGTGTGGCCAGCCCGTCAGCATTCGACCCGGGGGGTGGGGAGGGGGGGAGGTTAGTTGTCGTGGACGATTTGATGGCCGAAGCGGACGAACGCGTGACAAAACTCTTTAACAAATGCAGCCACCAACGCAATATCGACGTGGTGTACAAAGTGCAGAACTTCTTCAACAAAACCAAAGATCATCCGACCATAAGTCTGAACCACCCGCTCTGTCACGCCGGCCCCAACTTTACAGCCCCTTGCCGTCCCTGCTGGCTCGCCTCTCCCCCCCCCCCCCCCCCGTGCTGCGCGGCAACGATCCGGGTTGACTTCGGTGTTTGTGTGAATGTTCCACTATCGCGCTCTCAGAAGGAAAAGTTACAGCGGTACAAGACGGGTCTTCGCACCTTGGTCGAGAAAAGTGTTTCCCTGCATAAGAAAGGACGGATTGTTCAACGCAGTGGCCTCATTGGAGCGCTGTTCGGCCCCCTCCCCACCGCCTCACTAGCCCTCATCGGTGGCATCATTAAGAACAGAAATGGCATCGATCCTCCAAGACAGGACCCTCTCAGACGATGAGAAAATACACCGGTATCACCACACCCTTCAACGGTACCGTGCGTTTCAAGATCAATACCAAGCCGTGCAGCAGACAAGTCCGACGACGAACCAGCCGCCAAGCCTGTCGGTCGTTTGAGCGCGGGGGGAGGGGGGGGGATCATTTAGAGAGCGACCCCGTCGCTTTACGGCGAAAGGCTGCTCTGCTCAGTGGCGACAACGAGCCATCACAAGATCGCTGGCGCGACTGGATGCGGGAAAAGATGGACACACCAGCCGAGAAAAAAAATCGCCTACTCCATCGCGGTCTTTTCCCGTCCGTGCTCGCCCTCCTCCTCCTCCTCCACCACGCCGACCCAAGGGACGACAACAGCGGCGACCCGGACTGCGTCCGTCTTCAGCCATCGTATCCCCGCTAAAGCGGAGTCCGTGTTAAATACCTGCGCCAGATGGAAACACGGTCAGTCCGGCCGGAGGATGGAAACACGGTCAGTCCGGCCGGAGGATGGAAACACGGTCAGTCCAGCCGGAGGATGGAAACACGGTCAGTCCGGCCGGAGGAGATCAACTCACCAACATGTCGCTGTACTTCCCAACTACTTCCCCAGAAATACCTTGACGAATTTCTCCACCCAACTATCACAGCCCATGCATTTGACTAGTGACTGGGAATGTGGGTTGGTACAAATACAGTGACCCCGTACCTGGTTCGACGTGTGGCAAGACGAAGTGTGGTATGTCTTAGACTCCAAAGACGACCCGCACCGCGCTAAACACAAGTTAGCATTGTCAGGGGGCTATTACCCTTCACCCAAAGACCTCGCCAAGAGCCCGACCGACTTGTTGACCCAAAAAACATCCCTTTACTCGAGGCTCACTCCGGTGATTTGACGTTCGGTTTGGATGATGTGGCTGTGGAAATACAGTCTGCGGTTTCAGAAACAACTGGGGTTCGGTTTCAGCCCGTGTCTGAAGCAGCTCATGAATTTACCGCACGATTGGCTCATGGGGCCGGCGGATCTGCCGCATATCGGAGCCGAGGATTTACATGCCACCACACCCACGCTGTACATGTACACGGACATTGTCCAACCGCGTGTTGTGGGAGAAACGTTGGCGCCGCTGCTGCGGCTGGTCACCACGAAAGGGAAGTACGTGCAACACATCTCCAAGACCTTCCGACACCTGGAATACATGCGGTGCAAGCATTTCTCGACGGTGGACGGTGGACATTACCCCTTGCCGACTCCAGCGTTCGAGAAGGTCGCTGGAATGCCTACAACCCCATCACCAGCTTAAGCGACGCGGGACCCGTGGAATTTCTCATCACCAACGCGGACGGTGACACTTACTTGGACTTGGCCAATACCATGTTGTTGGTGAAGGCGAAAATCCTCGACGGGGAGGGAGAGGTTGTGGAGGCCGACAAGAGTGTAGGTCCGACTAGCCTGTGGCTGCATTCGCTGTAGCAACAGGTCAACGTCTCCCTGAACAACAAACTTATCACCGCTTCCACCAACATGTACCTGTTCCGTGCCTACTTGGAGATGTTGCTGTCTGACAGCACAGAGGCCAAGAACACCCAGCTGTCCTCCGCCTTGTGGTACACGGACACCCCAGAGATGTTTGATAGGACGGATGAGACCAACGTGGGGTTTGACAAAGGGCTGCAGCTCACGGCCCAAAGTCGGTCGGATGGCATGTCGGGGCGCCTGCACTGCGACATCTTCCTGCAACGGCGTCACCTGCTGAACACAACGTGACCATCCGCATCCGTCTCACCCAGTCCATGTCCGGTGGGGAGGATCCCGACTACAAGGCCCGCTTGGAGGATGTGTTGATCTTTGTGCGCAAAGTCAAAGTCACCTGCGGTGTTCAGCTGGGGCATTTGAAAGCGTTGGCCCAAACCCCTGCCAAGTATCCTATCCGCCGCGTGCCGACCAAGTGGTTCTCTGTGCCAAAAGACCACACCCTCATCAAAGGAGAAAACATATTTCTGCACAACTTACCGACACGTTTAGTTGTGGGATGTGTGAGCAACTCGGCTTTTGACGGCAGCTACGCTAAAAACCCGTTCCATTTCCAGCACTTCTACACAAACTTCGTCGCCTTGCATGTCGGCGGACGTCAAATTCCTGCCAAGCCCTTGACACCCGACTTCGAGACCGGGAATTTCGTCAGAACGTGCATGAACCTCTTTGCCAACACGCGAAAAGTGTTTCACGACGAGGGGAATTACATCCTTCGCACCGCGTTCGCCAAAGGCCACATGCTGTTTTGTTTCGACTTGACCCCCAACCTCCGATCACCAACTGATCCTGGTTGTTGAGGGCTTTTACATCTGAATTCTCTGGCCTGGAAGAATTGTTTTTTTTTAACTTAACACTTAATTCACGTGGTAATGAGTGCAACATTGTCTGTTAATTTTGTATTTGGGACATGATACAGGCTGCTAGCGAGGATGTCGTGAAGGCATGGGGGAAGAGCGCCTCAGCCAAATGAGCCAGGCCTCCGCCGGAAATGCTTTTGTCCCTTCAAAGCGTAATTTTGTATCTAACATCAGGATAAATTAAATGACCTAAAATATAGTATTTTAGTAAGATTTGTAGTCCTCATAGTCCAACGGGATCCTTAAACGCAAGGCTTGCTGCTGTACCCTATTCGATAGATATGACCATAATTGCTCCCGCGGGCCGTGGCGGATTAATTTAGTGGTTAATTTCATGGGATGTGGTGGCGAGGTGGACGACGCCGCTTGTAGAACTGTGCAAAATGGGCTGCCGTAAGACAAGTGAGGAAGTTGTCAGCGACTTGCCAATGATCAGTGGTTTACTCCGGTTTTTCCTGGGGTTACCTGCACCAACCGGACAATACTGTCCCACAGTCATATGGGTGAAATACTCATGAATATGGCGTAAAACAATAGTCAGTCAGTCAAATATCTTACAGGATATGAAAATGTTAATTGAAACTGATTTTTGAAGCCCACCATTTGAGTAGTTGCTGTGACAACAAAATCTTTCATATATTATCATTCCAGCCTTCCAAGATTTATTTTCACTAACTTTTGTTTTCAACCTTCTTTCGTTGAAAGGAAACAAGGTCAATTACTTTTTAAAGTAAATCGGGTTTGCCATCCTTCTAAAGCAGCAGAAATTCCCCTAACAGAAAGCAAACAGTTTATCAGGAGTCATGCACCGGGGCTGTACTGAAAATAATTTCCTACATCAAAATCGTGTAAGGTTTAATGGTAATCTGGGACTCAATAGTAAGCTGCACTAAAAGTCAGCGCATCGGCATATTTGACAAACTTTCACCTGAAAATACCTATTTTCGGATCCAATTAAAAGGGTAAAATATTGCCTTTGGAGGTTAAACTGAAATTTTACATTGGGAAATCATCCTACCTTCAAAACACTGTTCCGGGGTGGACTGACGCTTCCTAGACCGCCGAGCTGAACTCGCCATGTTACTCTGTCAACTCAATGGATCGACATTCAAGGCGCTACACGCGTAATTTACGATTTAGTATGCCACAGACCCCCATTAATTTTCCATAAACGACAATGTTAACGTTCAGCGCTGTAGCTCAGCCCCAAACATTCCATGGCCAATAAGCTTTGGTGCATACCTGGCCCAGCATGTGAGAAAGAAGCCATAAAAATCTTGACATAGGTTGACCGTCAAAATCTGGACCTTTCTAAGCCGGTAGCTGGGAGGGGTGCCTAGCAACGCCAAGGGGACGATATTCGCAGCCTCATCACCACCTGTGTCTTTGTGTCTTCTCGCTCACAATTTCAAACTTTCATCATTAAAACTCATATTTGCTCAAAGCTAAGACAATTTCCATCATTTTGATACCAAGCATGCACCTTTACACTAAACACGGCAGGCTGGCTGTAAAAAAAAGACTTTACATCCTAAAATACACAGAATTACATTCGTTTCCCGAAAATGAAAGTTGTAATGGAAATCTGTGTCCAGTAAACAATGACTTGGCAAGGTCACAAAATTTGAGCGTTTGCACAGACATTCGCACAGCCAGCCGATTTCCGGAACTTCGGAAATCATGCCCCAGGCACTTCAGCTGTCTTAACTAACAAGTTTGCGATTTGAAAGTAACTCTCGGGAATTGGAGGCGAAAAATGACTACACGTATGTACGAGATCATATGCTGATGGAATTATAGTGCATAGCGTTGTTTTATTCGACAGAAAATTAAAAATACGGGAAAAAATACTTTACAAAGGATATTTTTAGGCATGGCGCTAGGTACTGCGGATTCACAGAGGGATGGCGGACGTTCCGAGAGGCTTGCCGGAGCGCCACTCGATAAAACGCTAGCTAGGGCTTTGCTGATAGCCAAGTTGATGTTCGAAATTGGGAGTAACGAACAGGTATCACGTAAAGTTAAATATATCACAATCATAACTATCTAAGCCATGAACTACTTGACATTCATGGAAGTCTCAAATTTTCTGAATGAATCCTCAAATATAGCCATCACTAGAATCGATTCAAGCTTCTATACCGCATATACTCTCCAAGTACCATGTTTCATGTGAACATCTGTCATGTTAGCACAGACTAAACTCACCAAGTACCATCTGTCATGTCAACACAAGCTAAACTCACCAAGTACCATCTGTCATGTTAACACCGACTGAACTCAAGTGTCATCTGTCATGTTAACACAGACTGAAATCACCTCGTGCCGTCTGTCATGTTAACACTGACTGAACTCGCCAAGTACCATCTGTCGTGTTAACACAAGCTAAACTCACCACGTACCATCTGTGATGTTAACACCGACTGAACTCACCAAGTACCGTCTGTCATGTTAACACAGACTGAACTCAAGTGTCATCTGTCATGTTAACACAGACTGAAATCACCTCGTGCCGTCTGTCATGTTAACACTGACTGAACTCGCCAAGTACCATCTGTCATGTTAACACAAACTAAACTCACCACGTACCATCTGTCATGTTAACACCGACTGAACTCACCAAGTACCGTCTGTCATGTTAACACAGACTGAACTCAAGTATCATCTGCCATGTTAACACAGACTGAAATCACCTCGTGCCGTCTGTCATGTTAACACTGACTGAACTCGCCAAGTACCATCTGTCATGTTAACACAAGCTAAACTCACCAAGTACCATCTGTCATGTTAACACCGACTCAACCCAGCAAGTACCGCCTGTCATGTTAACACTGACTGAACTCAACAAAAACCATCTGTCATGTTAACACCGACTGAAATCACCACGTACCGTCTGTCATGTTAACACTGAACTCACTAAGTACCATCTGTCATGTTAACACAAGCTAAACTCACCAAGTAAGATCTGTCATGTTAACACAGACTGAACTCACCAAGTACCGTCTGTCATGTTAACACTGACTGAACTCAACAAAAACCATCTGTCATGTTAACACCGACTGAAATCACCACGTACCGTCTGTCACGTTAACACTGACTGAACTCAGCAAGTACCACCTGTCATGTTAACATCGACTCAACTCATCAAGTGCCATATGTCATGTTAACTCCGACTGAACTCACCAAGTACCGTCTGTCATGTTTGCACAGACTGAACTAACCAAGCACCGTCTGTCATGATAACACCGACTGAACTCAGCAAGTACTATGTGTCATGATAATACAGACTGAACTCACCAAGAACATTCTTCCTTGGATATCAACACAGACTGAACTCACCAAATATCATCTGTCATGTTAACACTGACTGAGCTCTCTAAGTGCCACCTGTCATGATAACACAGACTAAACTCTGTTAACACTGACTGAACTAACCAAGTATCGTCTGTCATGTGAACACTGACTAAACTCACCCAGTACCGTCTGTCATGTTAACAGCAACTAAACTCACGAAGTACCGTCTGTCATGTTAACACAGACTGAAGTCACCAAGCACCGTCTGTCATGCTAACATCGACTCAACTCAGCAAGTACCGTCTGTCATGTTAACATCGACTCAACTCATCAAGTGCCCTCTGTCATGTTAACACCAACTGAACTCACCAAGTACCGTGTGACATGTTAAAGCTGTAAACACAGGCTCAACTCACCAAATGTTATCAGTCATGTTAACACTGACTGAACTTTCCAAGTGCCATCTGTCAGGATAACACCGACTGAACTCACCAGATACTATCTGTCATGTTAACACCGACTGAACTCAGCAAGTACCGTGTGATATGTTAACACTGACTGAACTCACCAAGTATTGTGTGACATGTTAACACTGAATGAACTCACCAAGCACCGTCTGTCATCTTAACACCGACTCAACTCACCGAGTACCGTCTGTCATATTAACACTGATTCAACTCAGCAAGTACCGTCTGTCATGTTAACATGGACTCAACTCATCAAGTGCCCTCTGTCATGTTAACACCAACTGAACTCACCAAGTACCGTGTGACATGTTAAGGCTGTAAACACAGGCTCAACTCACCAAATGTTATCAGTCATGTTAACACTGACTGAACTTTCCAAGTGCCATCTGTCAGGATAACACCGACTGAACTCACCAGGTACTATCTGTCATGTTAACACTGACTGAACTCACCAAGTACCGTCTGTCATGTTAACACCGACTGAACTCACCAAGTACCGTGTGACATGTTAACACTGACTGAACTCACCAAGTATTGTGTGACATGTTAACACTAAATGAACTCACCAAGCACCGTCTGTCATCTTAACACCGACGCAACTCACCGAGTACCGTCTGTCATTTTAAGACTGATTCAACTCAGCAAGTGCCATCTGTTCTTTTAACACAGGCTCAACTCAGCAAGTACCGTGTGACATGTTAACACTGACCGAACTCACCAAGTACCGTCTGTCATGTTAACACCGACTGAACTCATCAAGTGTCGTCTGTCATGTTAACACTGACTGAGTTCACCAAGTACCGTCTGTCATGTTTACACAGACTGAACACACTATGTACCATATTTCATGTTAACTCTGACTGAACTCAGCAAGTACAATCTGATATGTTAACGCAGATTCAACTCACGAAGTACCGTCTGTCATGTTAACACCGACTGAACTCAGCAATTACCACCTGTCACGTTATACTGACTGAACTCACCAAGTACCATCTGTCATGTTAACATCGACTCAACTCATCAAGTGCCATATTTCATGTTAACTCCGTCTCAACTCAGCAAGTACAATCTGATATGTTGACGCAGATTCAACTCACGAAGTACCTTCTGTCATGTTAACACTGACTGAACTCAGCAAGTACCACCTGTCACGTTATACCGACTGAACTCAGCAAGTACCAACTGTTACCTTATTAACGATAAGAAATGTTTGAAGCCAAAGAGGCATTCCGCATTTTGATTATTAACACAAACAAAAAAAGAGAAATATACATAGAAATATAAACATCTTTATTCATTAAAATATTCTTTACGGAACCGTGTTAAAAGCATTAAATCTTGCACTATTTACCTAGATCAGAAATTTTTTTGGTTATTTCTGGGACAACTTCCGCAAAATTCTGAAGGAAGATTTTACTCTGTTATTCACAACGATACAACCGTAGGCACAGAGAAGGTGTAAGGTGGATATTAATTGTAACATACGATGTTGGGAAATGAATGGATGTAGTTTAAAATAAAATTGTCTGTTATGTACTCATATTCTTACGACAGCTGAGGTGCATACATTACCTCTTGTCCACTACCAAGGCTAAAACAATGCCCTCGTGATAAACGGATGAACCCCATGGTGATGTCAATTGTTACTGTCTTTTTTATTCTCCGACTATTGTTCAAACTAGATAGAAAATCGATAAAAACCCTTGTTAAAATATGAATGTACAGGAAGGCATTCGCTTTCTACACTGTTATATTCCTGAGGTACAGTTTGGAACTTCCATTCACACTAAGGGTATTGACATTTCTACATCGTTGTATTCCTCAACTGCAGTTGCAAACTTTCGTTCTGAACAGACACTGGAATTTCTACATCATTGCAAACCTTCGTTCTCAAGAGGGATACTCGAATTTGTAGTTGCAAAATTCGCTCTCAAAAGGGATGCTCGAATTTCTACATTGTTTTTTTTTTATAACTGTTGTTGCAAAACCCGTTCTCAACAGAGATTCTCGAATGTCTACATTGTTGTATTCCTCAACAGTAGTTGCAAAATCCGTTCTCAAGAGGGATACTCGAATTTATATATCGTATTCCTCAACTGTAGTTGCAAAATCCTTTCTCAAGAGGGATATTCGAATTTTTACATGGTTCTATTCCTCAACTGTAGTTGCAAAATTCGTTCTCAAGAAGGATGTTCGAATTTCTTCATCGTTGTATTCCTCAAATTTAGTTGCAAAATTCGTTCTCAAGAGGCATGCTTGAATTTCTATATAGTTGTATTCCTCAACTGTAGTTGCAAAGTCCTTTCTCAAGAGAGATGCTCGAATTTCTACATCGTTGTATTCCTCGTATGTACTTGCAAATTTCCATTCTCAAGAGGGATAGTTTGAACGAATCCTGAAGAGAACCAGTGGTGGAAACTTTGACAAAGGTTTCTTGTTTTCTTAATACCGTTATAAATTCAACGTTATACATACATTTCCCTTGCTGCCTGATGTCTACATACATGTACTTGGAAAAAATATCTAATGGCGAACGTAATCTCCTTAAAGAGGAAGAAGAAGAAATTTAACTGTCTTCAGTCCAAATGATATGTAACAACATATCATATTTTAGAGCTATTCAAACAATAACTTCTTATTCTAATCCTATTCTCTATGTTCACTACAAATCCGGTAGCAGTTACATCCAAGAAGGCTGGAAAACGGTACATTCTGACGTAGACGGAAATGTGAACATTTCACATTGATACAGATATCGTACAGTTCATCTGGGTGCTTTCTGTATTTTTCAGCTAGAAAAAGTTAATCCAGTCCGTTAATCCAGTCCAAATGCTTAAATCTTCCCGCACAAAATCCCCTATCGCCAATCGTTATTTCCGGTTAGTATTTTTACCCATTAAACAATTGTCCGCGCAGAAATATCCATTGGCGTACAGGCATTTATAAATCCTTATTTTCACTGAAAAAGGAGTTCCCCGTGTTTCGTTTCATGCTGCTGTGTGGCGCTGCCTGTCTTTGGCGGCGGTTATAACTCCAGTTGTTTTGGGAAGACGCTGAAGCATCTTTATTTGATATCATACCCTGGGTCACTCAAGGTCTCCCAGACAACCAGGTTCAGTTTGACAAGGAGTATTGAAATAATAATTATCACGCACGGGAACTGTAGGGCCAACTGAGTGACGGTGGTGAGTACAGAACAATTCTCTTAACGCAACTGTTCCTAGGTGAACGGCCAGAGAAAAAACATTTGTAAAAGAGCGATATTCCGAGTATCGCTACAAGATTAGAGACGCGAGTTTTCCGCTTCAGCCTTTTTCTCGATGCCATTGGCACCACCGTTAGACTTAAAAGCCGGGTTGTCTATCCCGTCTTCCATTTCGGCGTATTTTGGGGGCATGTCTTCCATGGCCTGCACGTTGCCGTTCAGGATCTCCACATCGATCATATCGTTCATATGGTCGTCCATCTGCAGAGCGGCGAAGGGATAGAGAATCAAAACGGCGAAGAAATCTTCGATCATGTTTCCATTTATACCCAGGTCTTCTCTCATTTGAATCCTAGTCCGTGCAGCAGCTCCCGCGAAACCGAAGTAGATGGCACCGCCGATGTATGCCAGGCCGGCGTAGGCAGCTTCCAGGACAACTAAGATGATCGCTGCGTAGAAGAGGAACGCTAGGGTGAACATGTTGGCCCAGCCGCGTGTGTTTGTGATTTTGGCGTGCGCTCGGCCGACAGAGAACCACGGCGCTACGATGGCGACGAGGAATCCTACGAAACGCTTAGCGCTCTCAAAGATGTTGAAAAGATCGTGAGTGAAGGCCGGTCCGTCTGGATCGAGATCTCCTCCTTCAATTTGTAACACTCGCCAGAGCGCGATGCACATGAAGTTCAAGACAATCGTGTAGGGAAGTCCGGCGGCGATGGAGACAACCCTGAGGGCTTTGAGACCCTGGTCCCCGCCGGACACCAACAGGCCCGTGGCACATGCCCCTTCAGTGAAGGCCCAAAAGATTCGCTGCAGTCTGGGAGGATCTGGGTGTCCGTTGGCTGCTAAACTGTCGATGACGAGAGAGCCGCTGTCTGAGCTGGTGACGAAGTAGAGGATGATACCGATGAGAGAGATGATAGCCAGGAAGGGATACAGAGCAGGGAAACTTTCCATTAAATCAAACCACATGTCAGTCGAGTCCCTGCAAGACAGTCGGTACAACCCGTTGAATGGTGCGGTGGAATTCTTTCCTCCAAATTCAGAATCGCAGGTGATATTGGCTAGGACGGCCTCTCTTTCCATCTTGATGCCAGCGGCTCCAAACATGCCGAACCAGAAGAAGATATAGATGCAGGGGACAGTCATGGTGTGCATGATGAACTGCTTGATGGTTCGACCGCGGGAGATCTTGGCGATGAACATGCCGACGAATGGAGCCCAGGCGATCCACCAGCCCCAGTAGAAGATGGTCCAGTCGTTGAGCCAGTTTGGAGCGGACTTTCCATCAGGAGCGTTGTTCATCTGAGCAAAAGCGTCCGTATGGAACCCTAAGCCGATGATGTTCTGTACGTAATAACCGACGCTCTGAACAACGGCGTTGAGCATGTACCACGTGTCGTCGTAGAACAACCAAATGAGCATGATGAAGTTGCCGAGGAGAAAGCAGATTTCGCTGAGCAGTTTGATGCCGACTTTGAGACCGCTGATGACTGAAGCTGTAGCCATCAGAGTAATGACCCAGATGAGGATGATTTGCGTGTTGATGCCGTAGACAATATCCGAGTTCATTCTATTAAGCCCCCTGTTGAGCTGCATGGCGCCAAGTCCCAGACTGGTGCACACGCCGAACATCGTGCAGACTACGGACAATGTATCGATCAGGTCTCCAAGCCAGCCGAAAATTCGCTCTCCGAGGATCGGGTAGAAGCAGGATCGCACTGACATGGGCAGACCTCTCCGGTAGCAGATGAAAGACAACAGCATACCGAGAATGACGTAGACGATCCAGCCGTGGATTCCCCAGTGGAAGTACGTCAGGTTGATGGCGTCCTGCGCTCTCTGGTTGTCCGAGTACCTGCATATGAGAAAGGAATGTAAACATTTTGGAAATTTATGAAGCTAAGTCGTATCGAAAAATAAAGGGATAGCGAAAATACCAATGTAAATTTCAAAGGCATTTCTTAAGTGATGGGTGATGTACGTTTTGGGGTTTAGATCACGCAAAAGAAAGCCACAACAATGATATGTGCAAGTGAAACAAGTTGAGTACCCAAAAAAAAAAAATAATGTTAATTTTATCAGAAAATCTGTAGTCTGAGTGATGCTAGAATGGATTCTGCTATTGCAACAGATTATTCTGTTAAATATATTCACACATATTCTATTCTGCTAGACTAACAGGAAATTATGTTAAATACGACAGAGTATTATGTTATAATTACAGAATACATTCTATCATCATTCATACAACAGACTTTCTGTTAAAATTAACAGGTCAGTTTTTTAGTGCAACTTGTCTCTGTCACAATATGTATGGTGATACCCTGATGAATGGACGTTAAGAGTGCCTAAAGTTTAAGAAACGATAAACCGCAGACTAGTAATAAACTACGGTGGGACCGTATCTGGTTTATGACACGACACCACGGCATTTTTAAATAATTCTAGACCTCTGACGTCTAATAACTTGTTGTTAACATATGTGTCGACATTCGTATGTCATCCGTTAACTGTGAACCAATAAGGACGTTCCAGGTCAATAATCGGCAATGCCAGTTCCCAAAACGACGTATAACACAAACCACCAAAGAACTAAGTAAATATATGAAGTACGAAATTATGACGGAATCATGAAAAGAGAAGCAGTCAACAGTTTTCAATGATGTTGGAAATTCTGCCCTTGTACCATGCTAGTATATAAGTTGGGGATGAACAGGATGAATAGACATCCCCTAACCCCGGTTTAAGCAGACTTAGACACAATCATGTACCAGAGTGCTGAAGATTCTGAACGCTCTGTCCTGTTTAATTACAAGAGAAATATACCCATTGTAAAATATAAGAAACTTGGGGTGAAGGCGTTTGGTGGAATAACCCTGACACACTAGTTTTTGCAGAAATAAATGGTGACGTTGGTTGAAATTTTTACACAACACACAGGATCTAACAACACTAAAAAGGCTGGAGAGAGGGACACGCCTTATGCAGAACCCTTCCGCACATTGCAGTCCAAGGAGGGATAATTTACACTGTCAAAATCGAAACTATCTCGCTTTGGGACTGAGCATTTGGGTCCGTTTGCTGTGCGCATGCACCGCCAACGTCTCCGGACTGGATGATATGGGGCGACTTGTGTGGTACCAGTATTTTTTAACCTTTATTTCACAATATTCGCCAAGGACCAGGACATGTGACATGTGAGGCACAAATGATGTTATGATTTACCAGAAAAATTCCCAAAAATATCACCATTTTCTTTTTGGTAAATAGCGTATCTTTAAGCCACTGTCTTTATTTCTGTCTGATAATATCCTGCAGGCGGAACTTTATGGGTAAACGCTAACTGACAAGAGGCTGTATTCCAACGGTTACGATTTGCTAGATATCACACTGTCGTCGCTGCGCTGGTTTTTCTCTGTATGTTATACGTTTTAATTATAGTGTATTCCTGCATAAACCAGGATTCTGCTGGTGAACTAGGCAGCCCCGAGGACGGGTCCCGTTGCAATGTTTTAATGTTTCTGTATGTTAACTGTGATAGCAACACAGCATTTCGAGTAATTCTAGAACAGCGATGGCTAATAAATTGCAATTAACGTTTTTTTCTACCTAATTCTACTTAAGCCATGATACTAGGGGCGTGTAATTTGCTTCTATTTGCGCATTTGCATGAACAGTTAAAATAAAACACTAACTGAGGTAAATTGATTAGAGGCCTTATTTCACCGGTTTATGTATATGTGACCGTTGGTCTGTCACTGTGTCGCCACTGGTCTGTTTTTTCCCTTTAGGCCTTCAGCAACCTGCAGACGTTTTAATTATACTAGCTAAGATCTATGGAAGGGTACTTAACAATTAAGGTAATTAAATACTTGTTCAGATTACACGCTACATATATGATAAAATCCGATCGTTTTTGTGATTTTAATTTAATACAACGGCCTTGGACAGGGAATTGCTCCATTATAATGCTCTTTCTGTGAGCTCTTGGTGACAATAATCGATCCGCAGTCTAACGTCCGTTTTGTTATTTACTTGATTGGTGTTTACGCCGTACTCAAGAATATTTTATTTATACGCCGTCGGCCAGCATTATGGTAAGACATTTTGTCATCCATCATTTTGCACGAGAATATAGGCCTATATGAATACGTGATACGCATCACGGAGGCTGTTAATTGGTTAATGCGTGAATATAAATGTATATCGATATATCGATATATCGATATATTGTATATAAATTTATATATCCCAAAGTATCTTGGGAAGTTGAAACACTGTAATGTGTTTAAAACAACAACAACAATACTGAATACAGATAGATATTGCCTCTGACCTGTGCTTAACTATGTGGAGTAACATTAAAAAACATGTTAAAAGTGTTTGGTGCAAATTTCTTAATTACGCCTCTATTTTGCAAATATGCCGTCATTGGTCGTCACTGATCGGTAATGACGTCATTGGTGATCCATCTCCGGGCCAGCGTTGCACCCCACTTTCACACTCTTCCTACAGTGTTGTTTGGTCAGCTATCACTGTCGGCGTCTCAACACCTTTGACTCCAGGCTAACTATCTTCCGGAATGATAGCCCCCCCCAACACACACACACATATATAAGGGCATATCATAAAGCTGCATATTCCCAGGAGCCTCTCACCAATGCGGTCGATGTGAGTTCAAGTCTAACTCATTCTGGCTTCCTCTCCGGCTTTATGTGGGAAGGTCTTCCAGCAACCTGCGGGTGGTTGTGGGTTTCTCCCGGGCTCTGCCCGGTTTCCTGGCTGCCGTCATAAATATTCTTGAATACGGCGTAAAACACCAATGAAATAAATAAATAAACAAAGCTGCATATTAAGAAATAATATGACACTCATATGTTGCTGGTACGCATTAAGCCATAGGACAGGCGAAGTCGTTTTATTTATATTCTATTCATATTGCATTTGTTTATTTGATTGCTATCTTACGCCCTGTACTCAATAATATACAGCATGCAGCTTAAGGCTATAAATTATATATGATCTGTTCACTATAAGAAGTTATTATTATTCACCTGTGCACATCATTGTAAATATAAAATTAAAGACGACCTTGCTGAAAACAGCCTGATGTAGATGAAAGCAATAACTAGAAATGAAAACGACGAGGACGGAAAGATGAATGTGATACAGATGATTACAGTGTACAAAAAACAGACCGAGAGCAATGGCCTCTTTGTGATGACTAGATACAATTCCTTGATTAGAACTGAGTGCCTAACCTAATCTTCCTCTCCGCAAGAGACAAATGTTTAGCTTATGCAAGAGACAAGTGTATAGCTTATGCAAAAGACAAGTGTATAGCTTATGCAAGAGACAAGTGTATAGCTTATGCAAGAGACAAGTGTATAACTTTTATGCGAGAAACCGTTGTATACATAACTTACACAAGATAAAAAATGTGTAGCTTTTAGAAGTGTTAAATGTATGTAGGTCATATATATAGTGTATGCAAATCACAAATGTAGGCATTTACTGTTTATCCAAGCTACAAACACGCAAGATTTTTGTTCGCGTATAGCGTTCTATGTCAGATCAGATCACTTGATCATGACGCGATTTGTAGTAACAACTTATCGCACTCATTCAAAGTGAAACGTGTAAAAACCCATCGGACTAATCACTGCGATAAAACTCTGTGGTGAAGTGAATCGTATGTAAACCAATTTTTTTTCTGAAGTCAGTAAAAATTTATTATTAATTCTTCTGCTGCTTTTTTCTATCGTTCGTTTAAAAAGGCTCTATATTTTTAAGAAACTGTGACGGCAATATTGCAGTTTGAATAACGGGTGTATTAAAAAGTCATTTTGATACTTTGCTTTGTTTATAAGTACATACTACACCAATAGGTATGACAAGTTCAGGTCAAAGTTTTTAAATGGGATTTTGACCCTTGACCTTGATAATGTACGACAGTTATATTTTAATGTAATGCTGAGAATAAGGTTCCTTTCGGCCTTCCATTTGGTCGATTAGTCAAATTAGATGTGTGAAAGATTTAAACACAGAAGACAGGCGCTTGAAACACAAATGATTTGTTGCATTATATATATATATCTCTTGTTGAATGAAAACCGACGACAAAAATAACAAATTACGTACAGGCTTACGTGCACATGTCACTGTTCTCATCACTCTTGAGCAACGCGCTAAAAAAAAATTTAAAAACTGGAAAATAAAATAAAACTGAAAATCCAACTTTTTTCTTTTGTCCGGGATCGATGCGATATGTTTTGGTGATTTTCCTATTTTTCAAGATTTTAAGATCAAGTAAACATGTCTTCAAGAGGGAAAATTGCAGGGACACTCCACATTTACAGGAAATGAGATGATTTATTTTTGTCTGTTTTATTTTTATACCCTCCTCCGACGTTGAAGAAAGATTTATTTTGCTTGTAAAGCAAAAATATAAATTGGTGTCGCCTTATCTCCCTTCGAATCCGTTCGATAACAATGCTAACACGGTACAATTTTCAATACACGTCAGAAGAATACAGTTACTTCAAGAAAAAGAGGGATAAGGCCATTGGTCACGGATGAATGCACTGCAGGTGTAATCAAGATCAGGTGAGGAACTAATCCTGAGTGAAATCTACACGGTGTGTTTGACATTTTCTAAAGTTGCCAGTTTACGCTATAGAAACTGAATGCGATGCCAGCCCTGAATGTGATGGTATAGATACCCTAATTTACCATCTTTTCGCCCACACCTGAACTTAGCACACGTATTCTTTAGCCTATAAGACAGGATATATTCTTGCAATGGGTGCGACGGTGGATACCCTCATTTTGCCAGCTTTTCGCCCACAACAGAACTTAGCATACGTATTTTTATCCTATAAGGCACGATTTTCGATCTTTTCGCACGCAATTGAACTTAGCATACGTATTCTATTCTTTAGCCTATAATACATGATGCGTGCTTGCAATGAGTGCGACAGTAGTTACCCCAATTTTTCCATCTTTTCGCCCACAACAAAACGTATTCTTTAGCGTACAAGGTATGATATTGATGATTGTGGTTTTAGTCAAAGCGTCAGACCCACAGTTAAGAATCGTCGACAGTGCAGATCACACGGACAAATTCCCATGATAGCCCTGTGTGTTTGTGACTACGTGGAAGAGTTATAGAAGGTGTTCGATTTATATTCATTGTAAAGGTACAATAAGTGCCAATCGTTCGTTCTTGTCCCCAATGAGGTCAAGTGTTCCAGTCCGGCTCTCGCACGGACTTGGCTGAGCAGTTGTTTAACCCAACCGGAGTTTCCCGGCTTTTCTCCCCCATGCATAACCCTGAAAACGACCTATTTATGCGAATCGGGAGCGGACTGCGGTCTTGTGGTAAAAGGTGCTTGTCTGGAAACACTACGCATGGGTTCAATCCCTGCCTAAAACATATATTATGTCTTTGGCCAATATGGTTACTTGTGGGAAAGACGGTTAGTAACTTACCAAAGGTCGGTGGTTTACACCAAGCACTCCGGTTTAATCCACTTACAAAACTGACCGCCAACGCACATGCAAAACATTCTTGCGTTTGGCGTTAAATATAAGTCAGGGGCCACTTTCAAAAACTTCGTAAATCAATTTTTCGTAAGTGTGTTCGTGAAGGAAGTTGCCATATGTGACTATAACCCAGACAACGTCTTTTGCGAAAAATGTTACGAGAAATGTGACTTACGAAGTTTCGTGGAAGTGGCCCCTGGTCAAATATAAGCGAAATAAAGCTACGAAATGAATCTATAATTAAATATGTGATCGGACGGGTGTTATAAAAGTGTTACAAATCATAAGCCGTATATGTAATGCTTGTCATTTCATACAACTCTAAAGTCTGTCTAATAAAATCTGCAGCTGTTCCCTATTGCTGTCCAATTACTGGGGAATGCGCCGTCATTGATAGGCTGTTCATGAAGAGATAGGAGATTTGTAGTTAAATACGATGTTCTGGTCATACTTGAGAGAACACGTAAACACCCTCCGTCAAACCCTGCTTTTAAACTGCACCTTAGATCGGATTACGCATGCGTGCCTTTTTGTGCGTGTTTACCAGCCTTTAATTGTGCTCTGGATACAGTCTGCTTAACAATGATGCTTTTCATACACGCAGGTTAAAAGCATTGGAAAGATTAAATGAAGGTGTGTCAAAGACTGTCTCTGGCATCCTGCTTTATAGCTATCTGACGGTGATAAAGGGCATGTATTCAAGGTTTTAAACGTATTCAAGATGCCATCAAGTAAGCGCATTATTTAGTGCTCACGGACTGTACAATGGGCTGGATAATCATCGGCCAAGGCCGAATAAAGAAGAGGAATGTCTCAAGGTATGAAAGCGGTCATATGCCTCAAAATAACTGGCGCTCAGCCTTGTGTGGAAAATGCCATTTAACACCAACACCTCGCTAATGGAGGCTTATGCTTGTTGTAGCGTGAACTGAACACGTATCAACGTTGAAAGGGAATTTCGTTGAAAACGCTATTAATGATAATTAATATAATTGGTAAATGTGCTCGGGGCTTTTTCACTTATATTTTACGGTGGTCAAGCTTATGGAGTGCCCTAAGTAAACCATCGACCTGGGTACCTAATAAACCACCAGGCTTTATGCCGCAGCCCGGAACAACACGTGCTGGGTTCGAACTCACGATAAAAAAAAACAAAGTCTGTTTACGCGAATTCTCAAATGACGGTTATCCTTATAAATTAAATTCCGTCATCTTATGTGACGATTCTACTGCTACATAAGGTGATGTCCTAAATAGAACTTAATTAAAAGACACACAAGAACCATTAGTAATGAAATTCACTAAATTATAACGTGAATAATTATAAATTATAATAAAAGTAAAAAAAAAAGTGAGCTATGATATGTATACTTGAATGTTACACAAACCATTTTTAAACAGAAGGATCGCTTAAACGAGGGCGATTATCCATTAATTTTTTGTTTTTGTTTTGTCTGTTTTGTTTTGTTTTGTTTTTTATTCATTTAATTCTTTTGTTTTGTTTTTGTTTGTTTTTTTCAGAAAGATTTTCTGAAGAATCCAACTGCATTAAATGGAGTGAGCAGAGCTGTCAATCACGCCACATAGCAGGACTTCAGAACGTGTTTATGGCGCTCTGTCGCTAGGGTCGACCAGTACGCGGCTTGCCCCTTTATGTTTAGCGGAAAGTGAAATGTTAACCTAGTTTTAACCTAGCCATAGAGATTATACATTATAGAACAGACGCTTGAGCATTGGCACGCAAAAACAGCAACAGTTGTCAGTCACATCACGCTGGTAGATTCAACCGGACCGTCACCAACGCGGAGAAAATTACATGTGCATACTTTCATGTATTTATAGATGCATGCGCACGAACCACAAAATTCTTTCTCAAACTGCTCAGTTGAATGTTAAATTTTGGTCTTTGGACACCGCGTATCATAACCAATCTTACTTGAGTATTAAGAATACATGTTATACTTCATTTCGACAGAGAAGAAGCTATATTTAGACTACACACACACACACACACACACACACACACACACACACACACACACACACACACACACATATATATATATATATATATATATATATATATATATATATATATATATATATATATATATATATATATATATATATATATATATATATAATGCTTGTCATTTCATATAACTATAAAGCCTGTCTAATCAAATCTGCAGCTGGTTCTTTTTGCTTTTCAATTACAAGGAAATACTTTACTGTATAATAACTGAATAAATAGATAGTGAAATAGGACAGGTGCTGCACGGGTGGCCCCAATACATGCAGATAGATTTACAAAGTCAAAAGAATATTGTGCGCAAAGTCGAAAAAAGGCTAGTGTATTCATATTGTTCAGGTATAACAATGCTAGAAAAGGAATTTTTGATTGCCATTGTTTAATTGTTGTGCGTTTAAAAAATAAACTCTCTTTGAACGTATACTGAACTTAAAAAATATACACTGTAAAAATGAATTACATTTCAACCAATGTGACATTTCTTTACTAAAGATTCCATAAGCGCATGTAATCGTAATTTACGGCTACCATATTTCAACAATTCATTTCTGTAAGACTTCAACCATTTAATAAGAAATATTAAAAAAGAGTCAATTCTTATTTACGGTCTTGTCTTTGTTTACAAATAAAGAAAAGAACCTCACCTGTTCCAGTAACGATTTCCGTAAGGCCCCGGTTCGTAGTGAAACATCGTCTCTGCCACTCCGAAGTAGAACAGACCGATTCCAATCCCGGCCGCAAACAACATGGTGAAGTAGGCGGCATCGCTGAATTCTGGCTCTTCATTTTGACGGCCCAGTTTTAGATTGCCGTATTTCGAGAAATAAATGGCGATAATCAACAGCGCCCAGACATCCTGGGTTCCGATGTAAAGCCAGGTCCAGGTTTTGGTAATCCACAACATAACCGGGGTCAAAAGGTTGAAGGACCCAATGGGGTCCGCGCAACACCAGGCCACCAAACCCCAAATGACGATCCCCGAAGCGATGGTGACGATGGGGTTCAGCTCGATTCGAATCGGCCCAATTTTCCAATTTATACTGCAACATTTTTTCAAATGCTCCTCGGAGATACGCTCGTATTCCTCTTGAGTCAGACACTCCGTGCTGTGAACGTTCACATTTTCCGAGCCATCCTCTGTAGCCATCGTTCTCTGTATTTAAATCTTCACTACTATGATCTTAACAAAAAGGAACTTGTCTGCATGTAGACAAGCAGGTCTCGACCTTGCTCAAGCTACACAAAATCTCCCTCTGATAACATATGTTATTCATTCACCTGTAATTCCTCGACAAATCCGTGAAGAACCAAAAGCCAAATAAAGAGGATACCGAAAAGTGGAAAGTCCAGTTTGACGGATCCACCGGCTTAAGCTCTATTTTGAAAAAGGAGATCTCGTCCGTGCCCCTCTGAAGATATTGTTCACTTTTGAAACCGCACCGTCTCACGGTGAGGCATTTATGGGTACTTCTAATAAGTGTTAGTACCCACACTACGGTTATATATATATACGCATCACGCGCAAAGATAGCATGCATAATTTACAGGGGGGTTACTTTTTCAAACGAAGTTGGTTAGACCACACCCACCAATTCTCATTGGTTTACTGATCTTGATCGGCAGTTTGTATTCATACAATCACTTGAGACATATTTCACTTCGAGGAAAATTGCAAGTGCAAACTAAACCTCTGCGTGGATTCTCCCCCACAATACGCTGATGCAAAAAGTGAAGAAACGCCACATACAAATGAAATGCTTGGAAAATATACTGGAGTACACATGAAGACAATTTCAACCATTGGAGATGCAAAATTTAAAAACGTGCTCAAAGTATTTTGACCCATATTTAAAATTGCACTATGTTGGGCAGCAGAGTTTTCAGTAAATGTATAACATTATAAGTAAATCCGAACGCTGGCTCTCGGCGACATTATCATTGCATAAACACGATGGCTAATGGAGGTTTTTAAACTATGAATCCAGGATTTCTCTTAAAAAATTGTTTTTGCACAGATATATTCACCTTAGGGTGTAAAGTTTTCGTTAACCGAAGTATTTCACGGGGCAAATAATTCAGCTTGGCGAATGAAATGACTGCTAACCTTTTAAACCACAGGTCAAACTTTGTCACGGTCGACTGACTTATATATGTTGCACGTATTTCCATGGTGGTATACAATCTCTTAATGCTTAGAAAATATCGCACACAGTGTGATCCTAGATACACGCAACGGTGTAGCGACATCTTACACTGTAAAAACTGCTAAATTTAAGACAACATTATGCTTTTTGGGTAATACTAGAAACATATGATGTGTTATGCACAACACAACATCCCGTTACCTCAAAAGACAAAGTATTCTGTTGGAGTAACGGAACCAACCTGTTGTAGTTTATAGTTACAACAGAATATATTCCTCCATTAAGAGTTAAGGCAGTTCAGTCATGTCCACTGGCAAAAGACCCAGTACACAGTTTCTAGGCTTAGTGAGACGCTGTATCCTATTCGTAGATATCTATACATGTTCCATTCACAGGCCTCTATATCCTATTCGTAGGCCCCTTCAATCGATTCGTAGGTCCCCATATCCGATTCGGAGGCCCTATGTCCGATTCTCAGGCCCAAATATGCGATTAGTAGGCCCTTATATCCTATGCGTAGGCCCCTGAACCCTGTTCGTAGGCCCCTGTATTCCACTGATAGGTCCTATATCCCAGTGGCAGGCCCGTGCATCCCATTCGTGAATCCCTGTATCTCATTTGTAGGCCCCTGTATGCCATTCATAGGCCCCTGGTGATAATGACTATTTCGCAAATGATTCGATATTATTCAATTGTTTTATTAACAATAGTGTCGCAAATGAACCGATATTTTCTATTGTTTTATTAACAATTGTGTCGCAAATGATGCGATAATTGGTGTTGCATAGTGTTAACAATTGACTCGTACATGAAGTGATATTACTTACTCGTGTTATTCACTGTGTCGCAAATTTAATCGTTATCCTTGTCGCGAATTTAGTCCAAAGTAGATTTACCCCTTATGGCACAGATGTTTCATGCATCCACATTCACTAAATAAAAAAAAAACAGGTTCTCACTTAAAAGCAAAACATTAAGATGAAGTATATATCATCTGAAAGACCATTAAACACAGTCCACGAGAATGGTTGGATTAATTACTTTTTTTCAAATTTTCTTTAACTTAGTCAAATGCATTGGAATATTTTATTCTATGGTGGCCTTTTCTTACCACAATAGGACCAGTGGCGTCACATAAGGTTTATGCTAGCTAACACCCATTAGACTGCTACATTCCATCATTCAAAATGCATATACAAATAAATCTATGAATGCATTTACCGATTTGACCTTGAAGCGAATTATTTCAGGCAAAATGTATAGATGTGATGTAATTGTTACCTTCTAGGTCACAACAGGCCACCGAAGAAAAAAAAATAAATGCAGCCATTTTCCTGGACATTTTTAATGGCCTTTCGTCTGATATATACTTCATTTTAGAGTGGTACTTACCTTTGAATTAAGAATCGGGTCAAGTAATGACCTGATATTACGCACTGTGCGCCATCCTGATATATTTATATTCCTATACATTCTCCCTTTTATTACTGTTGGCGACAAAGCAAGTTTACAGTGCAAACAAATCCTATACAGCCTGTATATGGCATATTGTACGCAGTATTGGAATTGGTATAACTAGTTTATTCACACTATGACTCAGCACCCATTGAAAATCACTGAGCCCTTTTGATGATCTGAAGAATGTAGGTTTGGTGTACAAACCCAGCCGCCCGATGAAAATGTCACTAGGCCCTTTTTGAGATTTGAAGAATGCAGGTTTTGAGCATAAATCAAATTACGGACAAAAGCAGTGCCCGTTGAAAAAGCCGTTTGGTGTTATCATTGCCTAATTTGCATTCCTAATTTTTTTCAGTACTGGACATTGCGCTTCCTTGAGTTCTTATCAGCAAAACGCTCCATTCCGCATTTCAAGGGTCTCGCGAATTCACGCAGATATGGGGTGAGACAATGTGGGGGTTCTCGCCAACTAACGTAGATGAAAGGCGTTATTTAACGGTAGTTGCTCTTCTCTCTGCTAAATCTGAGTGAACTCCCGCAAGCCCTGAAAAATGCTGATTGGGCTTATACGCAAGGCAAGCGTGAATGTAGTGGATCGCATTATCGGTTTTGTAGAAAATTGAAGGGCCGACACTCACAGATATATATATATATATATATATATATATATATATATATATATATATATATATATATATATATATATATATATATATATATATATAACATTATTTTATTTTAAGAATAAGACGGCGGTCAGTATTAGATATGACCACACCAATCTGACTGCATAAACCATTTCCAGGTACCACAATAGTGTTCTTAATTCGACCTGGACCGGCCCGGATAGCACAGTTGGTAGAGCGTCCGCTTCGGGACCGGTAGATCCAGGATCAATCCTTGATCGAGTCACACCTAAGACTTTAAAAGAGGAAGTTGTAACTGCCTCGCTGGGTGTTCAGCATGAAGGGGATAGTGCAATGACTGGTTGACCCGTATCAGTATAATGGCTCGGGCGTGGCAGCTTACTTGCCTTCGGTAAGTCGTCTCAGTGAAGCAGCACTAAATAAAAGAGCGGTGGAAATCCGTCCTGCAACAAGGAGGCACATTACACGTACATGCACCCTAAGGATTCCTTCGTCGTCATATGACTGAAAAATTGTTGAGTACGACGTTAAACCCCAAGTACTCACTCGACCTGCACACCAGGGCAGTTAAAGCCGAATGGCTACGGCGAGAGCGAGGTTCTATGTAAACAGGCCACCGACTGTCTACCAATAAGACTTCAGCTGGAAATCTTGATTAGTATCGTCAAGTACAAAACCGTATAGCCCATACCTCAGACTCGCTGTAATACACATGAAGGTGCACGTCCTCAGGTTGTTGTTGTTTTTTTTATTTCTGTGCAAGCAAGCTGTTGTTTTGTAACATCGCCAATGTAAACAGGCCATGGGTAACTGTTTCTTACGTAAATGTGATGCTAACTGGCGTGAAAACATTACAAGAAATATCATACGTGATCGTAAATGTATCTGATGTGTCAAGGCCGAACTGTATACAGCACGCAGCCAGTCGAATCCAGGGACGTTTTAAATTCATTTCAAAAGGTTTAAGGCAATTGTTTGAAAAAAAAACAAAACAGACACACAAGAAAATGGCTAAGCGACATGCTAGACTGGTGTAAGTATATACGGTAACTGAGTGGGGCGTATCTTCGGCATTGTAGACCTATCATCGTGGCGAGTTCTGGCGAAGTATGATATCCTAATGTTATTGGATTTTTGGCCGTTAAAACCTATGTTAAAAAACGGAATCAAACAATAATACATACTCCTTACAGCGCATGCACCTCTCTCAGAAATCTCGAACAACGTCGAGGTCACTTGAATTATGCACGGTGATGGAGCAGGAAGTGATGGCAGAAAACAGAAAAAATCAGCCTTTGTTTCTAACGGTATGCGTCATACAAGTGTACTCTCTTTATCTAAAGTACCGGTTCTAACACCTGAAACAATTTTATTGAGGAATGCTGATTATGTAGTTCCGCATCAGGACACCATTGGCGCGGCTTAGCCGAAACAAGGCTAGACACAAAAAACCCCTTGTGTTGAAATCTAACATAACAACTTGTTTTTATTCAACACAGAAATGTGTTACCCCAACACTATCGTGGGTTAATAAATGTGAAGTACACGTTTGTGTTAAAAAATAATAAAACACAAACTTGTGTTGAACCAGAATGAGGTTATTTATGCAATACAACAAAAACTTGTGTATTTTGCAGCAGGTATTATATATAACATTTAACACGATGTGTTTATCGCGTTAAACAAGATAAAGTTGTTCAAATATGATTTTATTTTATTTATTTATTTAATTGGTGTTTTACGCCGTACTCAAGAATATTTCAATTATACGACGGCGGCCAGCATTATGGTGGGAGGAAACCGGGCAGAGCCCGGTTGCTGGTAGACCTTCCCACTTACGGCCGGAGAGGAAGCCAGTCTAAGCTGGACTTGAACTCACAGCGACTGCATTGGGGAGAAGCGCCTGGGTCATTACGCTGTGCTAGCGTGCTATTCAACTAGAATAATTATGTTAATGTTGTTATACACTAGATACAGAGGATGCATGTGTCTAAGAATAAAGCATTCTTAAAGATAAATGCAGAGAAGGATTGTTTATGTTTTCTGACATCACTTCCTGCCTTATCATTGTGACCTCAGTGACCTCGGCGTTGTTCTACACAAAATTTACTACTGGTGACAGTGAAGCCAAAGGTAGAGAACGACGCATGCGCTGTAAGGAAACTGGAAACTTTGCTCCGCCCATAAAGCTGAACGCCTTCATACAACCAACTAAATAAATATACAATCCCTGATTTCATTGTCATACAAAGCAAACGGCATTTGTCAGGACTATAAAGGGTTATGATTTGGCTCAGTACGGAAACCCAGAGAGACCATGCTCTCTCCTAAATATGAGCGATGCGACAAGAATCCACGACATCGTGAGATCTAGTTGGGTGATGGCGTCCTTACATTCGAGGCCGTGGACATTCGAGCACTTGCTACTTTTCTCGATACCTCAGGTTCTACTCGCGCCGACACTGAGGTGAAAAATAATGTCTAAGCAACTTGAACGTTAATAATAAATTGTGTGTGCCTCCTGACGACGTATAAGCTCAAAACTATACGCTTTGATGACGTCCGCAGTTTACGCATGCTTATGCAGATTATTCGATCTACCATATGTAGATATAACCTAAACCATAATTTCTCATGTTAACATCAATGTTGATAATTTCCTATATCTTCCCCTACCATCTTTCAGATTGTTATCTAGCAAACAATGCCACAGGCGAGTAAAGTGCCCGGATGTGCGGGGCATCGAATGCGATTCGTCCTTATCGTCTACCATACAATCTAATAACACATTCTGAAAGCCATGTAAGAAGACAGATGGCTAACAACTTGCGACCATCCACCTTTACGGTACTTTTAATAAGCTCGTGTTCGTCACAAAAGCTTCAGCATGAAGGGGATGGTGCAACTACTGGTTGACCCGTATCAGTATAATGGCTCCGGTGGGGCGACTTATTTACGTTCGGTAAATTGTCTCAGTGAAGCAGCACTGGATAAAAGAGTGATTGAAATCCGTCCTGCAACAAGAAGGAACATTACATTAACTCTAAGGGCTCCTTTGTCGTTATATGACCGAAAAAGTGTTAAGTATATACGACGTTTAACCTCAAGCACTCACTCATTCACTCACATGGTTCAATTTAAACATGGGTTGTGTTGTTCAGCTACATCCCCATCCACGTAATAACAGGTCAGGTCCAGTCAAGCTTGCCCTAATGTGCCTTTGTTACTTTGCTCCCACAGGGTACGTGTGCATCAAGGAGCCTTACAAATTCTGAAACACGAAATAGACATGCATTTTATTTCTTGACCATGAATAATTCATTGTTACCCCCTGTTACATGCTGCGCAAGCGCATTGCAAATCCTTCGCATTTAGGAAGTTTATCGGAAACACCGATTTCTCAAAACATCCACCTTCTGTAATTTTCAACCGCCACACTCTCAAGTTTATTTTACTTCTTTTAATTTATTAATTAAGTCATTAGTTGTTTTTTTTTTCATTTTATTTATTTGTCCATTTATTTATTCATTCAGGACCAGTTCACACCTTAATCCAATTGCTTTATCTTTAAATGGCGTATGAATATGTCCTTTAATTCTCCCGCTTTTACTGTTCGCTGTGGCCGTTTGAGCAGCCTTCAATCCAAAAAACAAAGAAAAAAAAGAAAACAATCTGTAAATTTTAACAGAAAGTCTATTGTCATATTCAACATAATATCCTGTTAGTCTAACAGAATCTTTAGGTTGAATTTATAGAATATGCATATATGTAATATTCAACAGAAAAATCTGCTGCAATAACAGAATACTAGTACATTCTACTAGCACTCAGACAACAGACTATCTGTTAAAACTGAGATATTAACAGATTTATTTTTTGAGCGTAACATTTTGTTCAGGACAGCAAGCCTTCCACCAAGATGGTGTGCATAACAATATATGTATACATGCAGGGTGCTCGTCAGTAACTTATCAAAGGCCCGTGGTTTACACCCGCCAATCCACCCTCCTTCACTCAGAAAAGTGACCAGGGGCCTCCGTGGCTCAGTCGGTTAGCGCGCTAGCGCAGCGTAATGACCCAGGAGTCTCTCACCAATGCGGTCGCTGTGAGTTCAAGTCCATTTCATGCTGGTTTCCTCGTACGTGGGAAGGTCTACCAGCAACCTGCGGATGGTCGTGGTTTTCCCCTGGGCTGCGCCCGGTTTCCACCCACCATAATGCTGGCCGCCGCCGTATAAATGAAATATTCTTGAGTATGGCGTAAAACACCAATCAAATAAATAAATAAATAAATAAAAACAGAAAAGTGACCACCATTCTATAGGTGGAAAATCTTATATATTATATAACATGATATGACATGAAATGATATGATATGACATGATATGATATGATATGATATGACATGATATGATATGATATGATATGATATGATATTATATTAATTTGTTTATTTACTCTTTCATTTTTCTACGCCAAACACTCGTGTCTATTACATGATTGAACTGGCAACCCGTTCGCTGTATTTATTTACTTGATTGGTGTTTTACGCCGTACTCAAGGATGGCGGCCAGCATTAGGGCCAAGGGAAACCCACGATCTCAAACATTATATACTGTTTTAGACTCCTAGTAGCACGTGGGCTCACGTAAGAAGCCGTAATTATGTGGAGATACCCCGACTTCATTATTATTAACGTTTTACGGTAACGTTCATATAGTGTTCCACACCTGTTTAAAGGAGAAGAAAACTATAGGCTGAAAAGAGCACATTTTTTTCTATCTGGTGGTGTCTGCCGTATAATTTTGCGATTTATCCTCCCTATACACGCAAAGCCTGAAAACGGCAAAACTGGCATAAATCCCTGCGTCCATCGCGTCCTCCATCTTTTACACCCTTTAATTATGCTGGGGTGTGTGGCCTCTCAGCCAATGAGAGTCGTTAAAACTGCCGGCTTGTTCGTATTAACTCGGAACCTACGTCCAACATTCCGGTTTTCCGATCGTCAAGCGGAAAACGAACTGTACTGTTCACTACCTTCTGGGGAGAAGAGTTCCACCGGAAATATACGAACTGCACTTCGGCGATTTTCGACGGCAATTCTCGTCCTAACACAGAAGACTTCAGGTCTGGTTCTTAGGCAAAATGGAGTCGCCCACAACGGATTTTGGTGCTGACTTTATTTATAATTTATCAACTTGAGGTACATATTAGAATTTTTATATGGCATGCAAGTGCGAGGAAATGCATAATCTTTTCAGTGGTATTTGTTTGATATTTAATTTTTCTTCTACTTTAAGCTCGGCCTTATGAACAACTCAGTACAACTGGCGTGCATGTATGGAGCCCGACATTACCTTTTCATTCTGAAACCTTGAGTACGTTTCACGTAAGTCAAAGAAAATAAAAGGCTCCTGTTATGCGGTTAGCGGTCAGCCATCACACATTCAGGCTGGCGAGGATCTTCAATAGATCTTACTCGGCGCTTTGAATAATGCCAGCTATTTATAGAATACTTCTGAATGCAGAACTGTGATAGTATTGCAAAATAACTGAAACTTTTTTTGTCGGCGGGAAGTCGCTGTACAAAGGCATTCATGCATGTTTCCCTGAAAATGACGTCAATAGACTTTTTTATATTCGGTACTTACAAAAAGGTCTATAATTACACGAAGATATAGACGTAAAGGCAACTTTTAAGTTCGCACTATCAAAAAGAACATTTCGTGCAGGTTCCAAATATAGTTATCGTTATTTTTATGTTTTTTGTTATTTGTTTATTTTTTTTTTCGCTAACCTTTTTTTCTAAGTGAATACAATGCAAACAAAGATTGAGATTCTAAGTTGGAACGTTTGCACTAGATTGACCTTTGACCCCATCGATTCTTTTCAGTCGCTAAACATGCTCGGGTTGCTATATTTCTACGGTCAGCATGATTTACCCACGTTGTTCCACGTGTGTATACACGTTAATTAAATCCTCTCGAATTCTTTTATTATCGATCGTCTTGCAAGACAATGTTAAGTACTTGACAATGCAAGTACTTAAAAACTGTACAGGTATGTAAGGTAAAGTTTAAAATGTAGAGATATACAATGTAAATTTTCACATATAGAGTTATGGAATGTAAAGCTTAAAATACAGAGTTATACACTGTAAAGTTTAAAATGTAGAGTTATACACTGTAAAGTTTAATAAAATATAGAGTAATACAATGTAAAGTTATGCAATGTATAGTTATACAATGTACAGTTTAAAATATTAGTTATACAATGTAACCCGGTCGCACGTGGGAAGATCTTTCAGCAAACTGCGGATGGTCGTGGGTTTCCCCCGGGATCTGCCCGGGTTCCCTCCAAACGTAATGCTGATCGCTGTCGTATAAGTGAAATATTAGTACGGCGAGCATGGCCTTAAAGACCAATCAAACAAATAAATAAATAACTATACAATGTAAAGTTTATACGCTTGGCACATAACGAATATATACAACACAAACGTTGAAATGAACTGTGGCTCAAAAAATTCTACAAGGAAAATTATTATACGGTACTGGCAGGGGAAATTGGCGTATTGTTATACAGATGAGGTAATCTGCGCTTTTCAACAGCTCTAAATGCCCAGTGGAAATGTGAAACGTACACGCACAGGATGTCGGCCGTGCGTAAACAGATATTGGCGGTTATACAGAGCCGAGCTCTTTTTGACATACACATGTATCCGTGCACAGGGAACAGAAGTTTGAATACCGTAAACATTGTTAAAATCAGACTAAAAATTGTTCACCTTTTATTTATTTATTTCATTTTACGCCGAACTCGAAAATATTTCACTTATTCCACGGCGGCCATCATTATGGTGGGAGGAAACCGGGCAGAAACCCACGACCATTTGCAGGTGCCTGAAGACCGCACATCCGGAGAGAAAGCCAGCATGAGCTGGACTTGAACTCACAACGACCGCATTGGCCTCCATCAAAGAAATGGAGCTGAACATGTATTTTGTCCTGATTTTTCGGATGTAAAACCACCTATGGTTTACTTTTCCAAGAGCTTTCGCACGATTCGTTGTGGGTTTTTTTTTTTTTTTGGGGGTTTTTGGGGGGGTTTTTTTTGCTAAGATTTACATATCTCGGAAGAATCTCCATGCTAAACCAAAAGTCATTTCTTCAGGGTTGATTCTGCCATCCTTGGGAGGTTATTCGACCTTTCAAATACATGTAATTTGTTTCGACCGGTGGGGTACCAGTTTGACTGTAGGAGCGATTGTGACCAATCAGAATACCAGTCAGGTGCGCAAGACAGACGAGGTCACATGATCACACACCGTCGATTTATAATGATCATGTGACCAAAGATATGTGCTGATTTCATGACCGAATTTAGACTAGTCTATAATTGGATCGAAGATGCAGTATTAAATAAGTCAAATCTCCAGTGAATCGAAAAAAAAATGTTCGCATAGCTGGTGAAGATACTCATGGTGAGATATAAAAAAGACACCAGACATGACACCAGACGAGGACACCAGACATGACACTACGCCAGAGACACCAGACCAGGGACACCAGGCCTGGGACATTAGGCCAGAGAGACCAGGACTGGGACACCAGATGTGACCCCATGTCAAAGGCACAAGGCACGACAACAGACAAGACACCAGACAGAGTTACAAAACCTTGACTCTGGGCAGATGAACGCTTGTGCTTTTTCCTGAATGGTAAACATAAAGCACAGAGCATAAAACCACAAACCATGCAATCAACTCCTGGTAGCGGAAGTCCTCATTGCGAAAGACCCGTGTTAAAATACCCACAAAATAATAAATGACAATAACCTTTTCAGAAAACCGCAGAAAAGAAATAAAAATCAGCAATGGTCTTCATTTGAAAGAGAACATGTGTAAACTGTTGCCAAAAATAGAGGTATTTTTTGTAGTTTTTTTCTCCCCACTGAACTTTGGGTATTTTCCTGCATTGTTGTCTATTTTAGTCCAAGACTGATTTCGTAGAAAAGAAGACAACAAATGTTTGCTGGAGCATATCTGATTGCAAAATGACATTGACGTCAGACATAGTGTGATATCTCAGCTTTTTGACTAGAAAACTATTTACGTTTATACTTAAGTATTTAATCCGTGAAATGTTTCTGCAGGTAGCAACCCGGATGCTTCTGTTCAATAAATAAAGCGTAATGCAGTCATTGTAGTCAAATATAAACTGAACACTTTGTGAATAAATGTTTTTTTGATGTTGTTGTTGCTTTGTTTTACCTGTTCCTAAACAGAAATAACATTTCGTAAAATATTTGAATTCTAAAGTGGGTTTTAAATCTGAAGTGTTGAGAGACAATGAATTCACAAACTTTCGTAGTTTTTTTCTAAACCATGTCCATGGATACACTGTTAGAATTACTCGTAACGCCACACGTGGAAAAGTTAGTCAGTAGCTTGCTGAAGTTCAGTGGTTTACACAACGGGTACCAGCCTTCAGCCTTGTATATAGGCAAAACAATCTTAAGTATGGGGCTAAACAGCAATCAAATAAAATAAGTAAATAAATACGTAAATAAACAAACAACTCATCTTAACCCATATTCACGTTACAAGATTTGTCTTTCTAAATGCTAGAAATGTTCGTGATGACGTCATGAAGTCTCTTCCATATAAAGATCCAATAAGCTCATCTTACAATGAACCAGTTTGATGATGGCGACTTCTGTTTTTGTTGTCATTCTTTTTAAATATAAAACATTATATTTAATGTACAATCACATTAAAACAATGCAAATAAACCTGGGCCCAGTTTCACAAAGATGTCGTATATATACGATGAGCGCACTTATAGGACCAGTGAAGTACAAAATATCGTACGACAATTGTACGATAAAAAGATGTCATACGCCGCTTTGTCAAACTGGATCCAGGCCTCGGGGACGCTTAGTTCGATTGCCAGCAGGATCCTGGTTTATTCAGCAATACAGTATAAAATATCATTTTAGTATAGCGACGACAGTGTGATAGTTGGGAAATGGTTACATATATATACCCGTGAAAATACAGCCTCTTGCCAATTTATCTCTGTTAGGGTTTTATTTCAACTGTCCGTATATGGGCTCATTTGGCGTCATGATGTAAGCAGAAGAATGAGGTTTACAAAAAGCGGTGGTGTTGCAATTTACAAGACGTCACTGGTCCAGAATTACTCGTTATGCTGTGTTTTCATCGCATTTTATATACAATAACATTAAAACAATGCAAAGGGACGAGACATCGGTGATATTTAACTGCATCAGCAGAATCCTGGCTTATACACAAAAGTAATACATGTAATTGTGTTTTTTTCTGTGCCCAGATTGTGTACATTATTTAGATGTTCAAATTTGAGCTGTTAACAAACAAAATAACGAGGCTATAAACATGTACATACGAAAGCCAATGTTAAATTTAAAATCCAGAACGTCTATAAAATTCGGAAACATGCTCTTCTGAGATAAGTTTTGTTGCCAACAATCATGTCTTCCGGATTTTTTCCCACTTCACATTTTGACCTGATCCCGATGGTCGTCTGCTCACAGAAACTGCCTGGCCTGGTCCTTATATACATTCGCTTTGTCATTGTTTTAAAACGCAAATGTGAATGTGTCGACATTTTACAAGCCATAAGTTAAATGCTACAAAATTTAAGTATACATTTTGCTAATACCGCCTAATGATTGTATTCAAGTTGTAGCACGATGTTGGACTAGAAGATGTTCGTTTATTTATTTATTTGATCGGTGTTTTACGCCGTACTCAAGAATATTTCACTTATACGACGGTGGCCAGTATTATGGTGGGGAAAATTAGGCATCCATCACTGCCACAATGTTGGGCTTAATAACGTTATTAAGCTTATATATGTATATAACAATCCATTTTTAAAGGTGGAGAAAACATAAAAATGACATAAAGTTCTCACGAAAGAGTGAGAAAAGTTATTCTATCTAGTCTTCTATACTTTTTCCGTTTTTGTTTCCTTAAGGAGAAAAAGACACTTGAAAATAATTTTTGTATGGTGGGTATTTGGGACCACCTTTTGATATTTATAATCTTTGTTTAATAACGTCATAAATGAGGATGTAACACAGCTTTAATAAATATTTTTGCACTAGAATTTGTTCTTTTCAGCTAACAAATGTATTAAACCTCAATTTAGATCATATTTATATTTTTAAAATGTTCATAAATATTATCATAATTTGGGTTAAATGCACATATAAACAACAAATTTACATTCAAATAAATTTATTAGACAAGCATCACATCCTTGTTTAGAACGTTAATATGCAACAACGATAAATACCAAAAGTTGGTCCCAAATACCCACCATACAAAAATATTTTCAAATTCCCTTCTCTCTTGAAAAAAAATATTAAAGATCATATTTGTAAATAAGTTTTGACGCTCTTTCATCTGATTTTGGCATCATTTTTATGTTTTCTTCTCCTTTAAGAGAACACCCTAGAAATATATCTGCCCTTGGCTACCTCTTTGGCTGACGAGGCGATCCTAACGCTTTAATCATACGTTCCATAATATCAAATTCGAATCACACGATCTTGCATTTGACTGGTCAAGCCCAGGCGTAAGTTTAAAGTGTTTATATTCCATAAAATTGTTGCCCTCCATTTTTTCCCAAGCATTCTGCATTTCTCTTTTATTGTACACGATGCAGAATCAAAACAAATTTACCTACAGAGATTAAAGGTCTTGAAACTTACTACCATCTGCAAACATGTGGAAAATATCACGTATATGTCCACCAAAACAGCGCAGTGTATATTACATCAGTACGGAGAGTAAAAGCAGAGCAGCGATGGCAGTGTGAGAGTTGACAAACGGTCACACATAACCGGTGAAATCCGACTTCAGAATGGAGAGTAAAACCTGAGCATAGGTGACAGTGTGAGTGTTGGCAATGTTCACACCTAACCTGTGAAATCCTGCTACAGTACGGAAGAAAAAACAGCGACGACAGAGCGAGAGTTGGCAAATGGTTACGCGTAACCGATGAAATCCTGTTACAGTATATGGAGAGTAAACCCAGAGCAGCGACGACCCTGTGAGAGTTGGCGAATGGCCACATATATCGCTTTACATCAAAACCATAGGTATAAAATTTTGAACAGTTAGCATTAAGATCATATGATGATGTAGGAAGAGGGAGCGGTCTGTTGGTTTGTGGTTATGCGCTTTAAATAGCTAGCGGAAACGAGGTGACGGTTCAAACCCTACCCTGGACAAGTAATTTGTCCGTGCTACCATTTAATGTTCGCCTTCCTTCAAAATGCACACATGTACGTTACATGTGGTCAGTGAAATTGGTCAGTAATTTGCCAATTGCTGGTGGTTTAAACCGAGCACTCCAATTTCTTCTTCCGTAAAACTCACCTGCATCATGTAAGTTAAATAGTTTTGAGTTTGTCGTTAACCAACGACCAGAAATGAATAAATGAAATCGGAAGTGACGTCAGAAAAAAACAATTTCCGAAATACGTCCTTCTGTTCTTCTTTGAAACGTCTTATAATCAATGGTTGCAAACGACACTTGAGTTTATAAAGTACTTTATATCGATGAATATTGAAAACGGATGTAGTCAGACGGCAAATGTGACACAAATGTTTGTGAGTTCAAGTGTTTACATCGTACTTAATACTTTTTGAGTCATATGGCGACGAGAAATCATTAGGTGTGTGTCCATATACCGTGTCTTTTTGTGGCAGCGCGAGTTCATGCCGCCAAGGGGCTTAAGACAACAGGCATGACACCCAACCCGTTCACATTGTACTGACACTGAGCCAACCACTTCTGTCCACTTGCTCTAATTTCTCAGTGGTCAATACCAAGCGAAGCAGGAACAAGTGACATTTTTGAAGTCTTTAGCCTGACCCGACACGGGTTTGATCAAACGTCTCCTTACTTCGAGGAGGACGCTCTAACCATTAGGCCACCCAAGCGCTATGTTTGAAATGGATGCATGCGTGCACGAGCATAGTGGCCATGGTTGCGAGTGCCTCCGTGGCTGGGGATGTTTAGCATGCAAGCCACCGCGGCACAATGACCTATGAGCCTCTCACTAATGCAGTCGCGTCCTACAACAAGGAGGCACATTACGTGCACTCTAAGATCTCCTTCGTCGTCTCATGACTGAAAAATTGTTAAGTACGACGTTAAACCCTCAGCACTGACTCGCTTACTTCCCAATGAAGTTGCTGTATTACTTCAAGTCCAGCTCGTGCCAGCTTCCTCTCTGACCGTACGTGGGAAGGTCTATCCTGTGGATGATTTCCTCTCAGCATAATGCTGGCTGCCGTCGTATAAGTAAAATATTCTTGAGTACGGCGTAAAATATCAATCAAATAAATAAATAAATAAAACACCAATGAAATAAATAAATCAGTCAAACAGGTTGCGACTTCAACCATGTAATGAAAACAGTGTATGGACTAGATTCGTCGCGCTGGTGGGTAGTTTGTGTATGGCGTTTACTGTTTACACCGGGTTAACATGACATAGTTAATTCCCGGGCTGGTGACGCAGTTTGGACTAAATGTTATAGGTATACGTGGGCAGATGTAACAAATACCTGGTGATATAACACTTGAAGGACATACACTCGACACTGCTGACAAGCAAAATAAAAACATCTTGGCACCATCACAGTATACGAACATTACACGACTGCAGCATAGACAGTAAAACCGGATAGTGTGATTATTGGCAAACGGTCACACGCCACCGGTGAAATATGGCCTATTGTCAGTGTGCCTCATTTAGGGTTTTATTCTAACTGTTCACGTTAGTGCTTAAAGTGAAAGACAGCACCTGACTAATGGTTATGCACACTGAAGACTATTTTAAACCGGCATTAATTTTTTTTTATATAAAGATTTTTTTCAACCTAGTAAAAGTTTTGTTAAACTTCGTCTAGATTCAGCTTCAGGGGGTCTCCATTATCGAAGCGACGTCACGTTTACTCTAGCTCTCTAACGTCGAAGTTATTTTCCTTATTATAGTCAAAGGAGTAGCCTATGTCAGTTAAAAGCTGTGGACTTCGGCCATAAGGGTACAATTGATAAATAGCTATCATTTACAGTTTAAGTAGCCTGCAGATACACTGCTTGAACTGTTGGTACAGTAAGCCTGCTATATCATTTACAGTTTAAGTAGTCTGCAGTAACCTGGTTCAGGTCGCAGCCTCAGGAGGGGTTGTGCTGGGGATTTTGACCCCTATTAATTATTTTCAAAATTACAATACAATTGCTGTATTACATGCATGCTAGATTCTAATACAAATTAATCTATGCACCACTGTGACTGATCTAGGCTTGGGGGAGGGGGGGAGATTAATTTGTAATGGCGTTTCCCCATCCAAATTGAATGATGCACGCCAATAACGGAACGCTGAATAAATTATTTTCCCAGGAGAACTAAGCCTTTACACAGCTGTCGTAAAGAACACCGATGGTATAAGGATGGTATAGGGGGAATGTTAACACATTGAGTCCACAGAAAATGCCAGGCTTTGACCCTTGACAAATTACGCATGTTCAAACAACGATAGATAACATTTCAAGACATGCTTGGATACACCGTTAAGTGCACATTTTAGGTGTTAGAATCTGTAGGTGATTTCTCGCCGGTTTTAAAACCGTGTCTTCTGACCTAGGCATTCGACTGTCGCTGAATTTTATGCTTCAGTTAGGTCGTGGTGGCTTGTAAGATGAGAGCACCGCTGATCGACCTAGTCATCGCAGACGTCAGAGAAAGCACCCTGGCTTGAACACAGCCTTCGATAATTTTACTGTATTTTATAAAACAAAACAAAAAAATCATCCCTTGCATGCAAGAAAGTTAAACCAGCAAAATTTAAATTCTTCAGTTCTCATAAACTTAGAGAAAAAAAACATGTCATAAGATTCAATTAATTAAAGCATTATCCAGTGAGATGCCTTCTACTCATTCCCGTCAACCTTCGTATCGGCATCCCTAATGGGATTTTCACCGACTCTGGCATTTGTTATTTAGAAACCGCTGACTAATCAGTAAAATGGACGACAAAAGATGGATTTTGTATAATTTGAACAGCGTGTCTAAGTAGGCCTAGTGTCTACTGGAGAGATGAATGCGGTTTGGGCCGAGACGATATGCAACTAAACCGTCTGACATAGTTTGTGATACCGTCGTTGAATATTACACGGCTTGTAAATCAAATGATTTTACGTCTTTGGTGGTCCGTAAATGATACAGACATGTCCCAGTGCATAAAATTCAGCAACACTGTGAAATGGCCCCTCGGCTATACGTGACTAAATCGTTATAAACAATCCCAAAATAATGTCTTGTGCAGTAGTTCTGCGTTGTCATGTGTAACTTTATGGAGTGAATGGTTCACGGCTACGTCACTTAAGCCGCACAATATAATAGCAACGTGTTTGATTGGATAAAATTCTCTAGATGCCTGCCTCGATTCACACTAGACATTTGTGCTGTATTGACATTTTGTCCTACATGTTATTCAGTGAAATATCATTAAAATTATAAAGTATGTTTCTTTTCATAAAGCTTAAGAATCCTGCTTTCGATTGGAATATGTTTTAGCCAGGTGCTGCCTTGGCCATCATATGGCAGCAAATTACACGCGATGTAATTGGTCTGAGATATAACCGTATGGCAGATACCATAATTTTATGATACATTTGTGGTCTAGAGATGAGTAATATTATTTGAGGCTGACTGTATTTGTATTGCTATTTGTAATGGTATACGCGACGCAGATAGCTGTTTCCAACGGGCATCAGTACGCATGTGCAGAACGGATAATACGTGACACGAAGAAATGCAGATGGCGATTTATATCTATGTTACGACATAAAAATTTTTTGCAACAGCTTAGTATTCAGCTCTGTTTATTGTATGTGTATTTTTTTCCGAAATACACGTATTTATTTATTAATTATTTTGCACAGGGCTGTTTTTTTCCAAGTCAGTTTGAGTGATCAATCACAAGCCTTTCTAACTTTTGTCAAACTTTGTTTTATCCGGATGTAACATCTCATCAGACTCTTTCACTTCTGATTAAGCCCTAGTTAATGTATTTTTCTAGCCGATAAAATCCTGATTTTTGAGAACACACTCCATTATTAATTGCCTCGCCTGACCATTCTGTCTGCCAACAATCAATCAGAATAGCATTTAGACTTATAACACATCGGTGTTACTTATGATTGTATTATACAGGCATATTCCACTCTGAACCTTGAGTAAATTTCCCTTAATGCATATTCTATCATTTATACTGTTTCCGGATAAACAAACCAAACTGTAAAATCGCTTTGCCATCTTAACTATGAGGTCGTCAGAATTTTTAACAAAATCCTCTGACGACCTCTGTTTATTTTGCTCTCACACCCAGGCACAGTTTGTAAGATCTATAATCACATAATGGTGTCGTCAATATGGGTTAATAGATCTAAACAATGGCTACGTAGAACACAACAGGCTTTATAGCATCCATTAGCAGGTGTTATATTGCCTTCACTTTATTTATTTATTTATTTGATTGGAGTTTAACGCCGTACTCAAGAGTATTTCACTTACATGACGGCGGCCATCATTATGGTGGGAGGAAACCGGGCATTACACGGAGGAAACCCACAACCCTGGTTGCTGGCAGGGCTCCCCACGTGCCGCCGGGGAGGCAACAGGTTTTATAGCACCCATTCCCAGATGTTTTATTGTCTTCACGTCTTTGAAGTGGTTAGAACTACTAGCCGTCACCTTTGAGTTTTGACATGTTGTTTTGTCTTTATACACACTCACACTAACACTGACGTCCGATAAACAAGTGTATGTACGTCCTATTTATTTATTTATTTATTTATTTATTTATTTATTTATTTATGCACTCGCCCTGAAACAAGAGGGCATTGTGTGTACAATATATGTGGGTATATGGCGTTAAATAACGATTAAATAAGTAGGTAAGTAAACAAATAAATCAAAAATAAGTGTTTGTACGTCCTATTTATTTATTTATTTATATACTTATTTTTTATTTATTTACTTACTTGCCTACTTGTTTGATCGTTATTTAACGCCATATACCTATATATGTTGTACACACAATGTCCTCTTGTGGCAGGGCGAGTCCATGCCGCCAAAATTCTCCCGTCACTGAAGACACCAGACATGACACCCCACATAGTCACCCCACCCTGCCACCCCACACCACCCCACCCCACCACACCAGGCCCAGTCACATTATACTGACACCAGGTCGGCCAGTCATGTTTCCTTGCTCTAACCTGTAAGTGCTGAACACCAAGCGAGGCAGCAGTAAGTTCCTTTCTTAAAAATCTTTGGTATGACCCGACCACCGACGTGGTCATTTGGGATTTAATGCCATATATTAAAGAAGTTTTCACATCAGTTTTATGTTTAGGGGATAAGAAGTGCCCAGGCGACATTTATTTATTTATTTGATTGGTGTTTTACACCGCACTCAATAACATTTCACCTATACGACCGCATTATGGTGGGAGGAAACCGGGCAGAGCCCGGCGAAAACCCAGGACCATCCGCAGGTTGCTGGAGACCGCCCAGGCGACTTGTACAGGTTCATATCATATTTCTGAGAGTCAAATGGTTCCCAACAAACTTCATGTAAGACGAACTAAACAAGTTTACAGGACCAGAACTAGGATGTCATCGGTTCTCACCTATTTTATAGGCAGCGCATGGTGTTTCGCTGAGGGTGCAAGTTGTTCGGGTGTTATTTGGTGTCTTCTGGTGTCTTCAGCATGGTGTTTCGGTGTATCTACAATACATCTGGTAATTCCTCGTCCAAGATCACCCTGTTACAACCTTACCAGAATGCTCACGAAATCGATCGATTGTTCGATTGGCAGATGCATTGATTGACTGGCTGATTGATTGATTAATTGTTGTGTAACGCGATCAGTTTTATGGGCGGATTAATTCGGAGTGTCGGGGGTAAACCTTTGGCAAGTTTCTGGCGAACTTTCACACGTTTGAAGTACATATATGCACGCCACATTGACTGAAGACAAGTGGACGTTATTGTCTGCGCAAATTTTCGTACGCACGTTATGGGCAGCCAGATATTGTCTCCAAGTCTCCACGAACAGTGAATGAGTGCGAGCGAGTGATTTAGTGCGAGTGAGTGCTTAGGGTTTACTTAACAATACTTAACAATTTTTCAGTTATACGAAGGAGTCCTTAGAGTGCATATACGTGTAATGTGCCTCCTTGTTGAAGAACGGATTTCCACGGCTCTTTTATCTAGTGCTGCTCCATGAAAACCATTCACCTAAGGTAAGTAATTCGCCCCACCCGTGCCGTTACACTGATAATGGGTCAACCAGTCGTTGCACTGTTCCCTTAATGCTGAACTCCCTCTTTTTTACGGTCTTAGGTATGACACGAACGCTCTACTAACTGAGCCTTCGGGGTTGGTCCCACGAATAGTGGGAAGGGAGAAATTCACAAATGCTCTGTCCGGGACTGGATCTGAACCCAATGTAAGACCGTCATGTTAAACAAATAAACACTGGAATTCCTCCACCATGTATGGTGTATACGGTTCAAGTGACCTCAGCACTAAAGTCGGGATCGGGGAAAGAATGCTGAATATCTCGCCGCAGTTGTTTACCCCAAAATCTCGCTAAAGGTACTCACGTGCATGAACGCAACCTTCTCTAAGCATTTGTATTTGTGCATGTACATACACGGCGTGTCCACAGACAAAGGGTAAACTACCAGTACGCGCTGACACAGACAAAACACATATTTCTACAACCTGGAAGAGATTTGCTAGAAATCCTTTACCTATTCAGGCTACATGTTTGTAGTTTTGAATTTCACTTACGGCGTTGACCTCAGTGGAAAGTTCCATCACAGCGTCTCCTCATTTTGTCAGTGCGTCAGTATTTTTATATATGACATTCTCTTATAATGATTTATTGGGGCCTCCCTCACCGAATGGTGTGTGAGCGCGGGACAATGACACGAGGGACCTCTCGTCAATGCGAATGTACCCGAGTTCAAGCCCAGGCAATGCCGGCTTCCTCTCCAGCCGCACGTGGGAAGGTCAGTCAGCAACCTGCGCACAGTCGTGGGTTTCTTCCGAATTCTACCCGATTTCCTCTCGCCATAATGCTAAGCGCCGTCATATAAGTGAAATATTCTTGAGTACGGCGTAAAACTGCTAGTTTTTAATATGACCATGGAAACCCACGAGAACTGTGACAATTGAAGTAAAAATTCAGAATTTTTTTTCAGAAAAATCAGAATTTAGCTCATTAACGTGTTTTGAAATTTGGATTAAGTTTGATTTAATCCTAAGACAGTTCCGTGATGCTGGGGTCAGTGCAATTTAACCTTGGCTGCGTTAAATAAAAATTATCAATAAAAGATCACTTTAACTCCCTGACTGATCTTGCAAATCCTTTGAAATAAATGTTTCGAAACAGCTACAACATCTCTATAATCGAATGGCCCAGCGAGAGCTCATTATTCATTTCTACGATAGCAATCAGTTTTACGGGTGGAGGAAATAGGCGTGCCCTGATAAACCACTGACCGTCGGCTAGTCACTGACGAACCTTCTCACACGTGACGCCTGCAGATGTGCACACTATATCTGTGAAAGACAACGTCAAAATAAGAAAACGGGCACACTTATTGCCCCCCCCCTTCCCCTTCCACACACACACACACACACACACACACACACACACACACACACACACACACACACACACACACAACCACCCCGCGAACAATCTGCGATGGCCGTGGGTTTCCCACATGCCCCGCCCGGTTCCTTCCAACCATAATGCTGGTCGCCGTCGTATAATTGAAATATTCTTGAGTACGTCATAAAACGTCAATCAGACAAATAAATAAATTTTAAAAAAAAACCGACTGTTGGTGAACGTGGGAGAAATTACAAATTCCTTGTCAGTGGCCGGGTTTGACTAATATGATGCACATGCGTAGAAGACGTGTTTGCACTGATATGTTTTATATCTGTATTTACACTCAATGTCTATCCAAGTGACAGGATCATAAATTCATATACGTTTGTCCCATATATTGTCCCATATAACTTGGCATTGGCAAAAGCTATACTTAGGCTTATCTGGTATATGTGTATTGATTGGTACTTATATAACGCCGTGTTCATGCATTTTTTTTTTTCATTTGATTGGTGTCTTACGCCGCAGCCAAGAATATTTCACTAATACGACGGCGGTCAGTGTTATGCAGGGACGAAACCTTGCAGAGCCTTGGGGAAACCCTCGACCATCCGCGGGTGACTGTAAGGCCTTCCACGTATGGCCAGAGAGGAGGCCAGCATGAGGTCGACATGAACTTACAGTGACCGCAGTGGTGAAAGGTTTCTAAGTCATTGGCACGCTGTTCCCACCTCTACTATGGAGGCCCCTCCGTGCTCATGCAAGAAGATTTCACTCGCACAACTGTAGATTCATTAGGCTACGGTAAATATACGAACCTGTTGTGTTAGATTATACATTGACTTTACTTTTTCAATGTTAAACATGACCAGACTCCTCGCCACTGGGCCGCTGGGACATTGGCCTCAGCTTAGAGAGGGCAAGGTCACACTATCCCTTCGACCACCGCAAGTGGGAGATATTTTGTGATTGACAGTAATCAGGCCGACGTATTTAGACTTGTTCAATCACGCGTGACGTGTAGTGGACGTCTTTACAACAATGATAACAAAAGTCTGCTGGGATTTGTTTTCCCTTGAAGGCGTCAGTGTTCAATGAACTTCGTCGTATCAGGCAGGATGTGAGCCAGATATACGTACAGGCACTTTTCCGCGCTTCGGAACAACAATGCGTGGAAAAGTACAGCGTTATAAAACCCTCGAAACAACCGGGGAACGGAAAATAGGACTTGAATTAGGACAAGCATGGACTGAAGTAAACCTGCAGCATTATAAAAACAACCGTGTTGAGGGTAATAGGGGAGGGGGGTTGGGGGGGGGGGGGGTCTTTTACATGAAACCCCGTTACTTCTATACAACTCTGTGTTTTATGGTACTGTCAAGTTAGAACTATAAAACACCGTCATATTGTAAAGGATTAACACCCCGTATATAGTGTTCGAAGCACAGTGCAGAAAAAAAATAATAAATGAAATTTTCTGTTCGTACTTCGTATCGACGTTATGGTCGCCGTCGTATAACTGAAATATTCTTCTTTTTACATGGCGTAAAACACCAATCAAATAAATAAAGGTTATGTTCAGCGTGGTTGAGTAGGTTTTTGCAGGACTTTCAATATTATATTAATCGAATCTCCCTTAAAGAGTTTGTGGCCGAGATATTTAGCCTGCGTTGAAATATTATTGTGACACGGATGTGTTTTTGTCTTAAATGTCTTGCGCGTGCTGAGTCAGCCAATGAAAAGTCAAGGTTGAGGAGCACAGGTAGGCATGTCCACGGTCATCAGCCAGAGATGTAAGCTAAACACTGACCACGTATGCAAATTGATCAATGACGTGTGTAAAGTATGGAGGTTCACCTATCAGAAATACACCTCCTCCCCATCCCCCTTTCCCCCACCCCTCACCTCTTGTTATAAATACTGAGGGAGAGGCTATGTGGTCAGTACAACTGCTGAAGACGGACGCGGTTATACAACTAGTTGTAATTACATGGATGTATGAATGTGCCTTGAATGACGCCGATTACCTCCACAGCTCTCTTCCGGAAACCCGCTGAAGTAGATTTTAAAATTGTGATCGTAGATACAGAAGTAAAATTGTATATTTTCCAGGAATTCTTGTCAGTGGACTGTGGTTTCTGCAGTGACTGTACATGTACAGTTTAAACTGTTCGACTCTTGAATAAGGGTTTACAAGCCAGAGAAAGTGTAGGCCTATTGAATGGAGGAATAATATAACTGCTCAAAATGAATTCCACACAGAGCAGTAGTGCGGACCTCCTGAATTCGGGCAGTACGGAAGTTCTTACTCAAGAGGAATACGACCGAATATCTGAGGAGCATTTGAAAAAATGCTGCAATATAAAATGGAAAATAGGCCCGATTCGAATCGAACTAAATCCCATCGTCACCATCGCTTCTGGACTCCTCATTTGGGGTCTAGTGGCTTGGTGCTGCGCGGACCCCATGGGTTCGTTTGAGGTGTTGACCCCAATCATGTTGTGGATTACCAGAACCTGGACCTGGCTTTATATCGGAACTCAGGATGTCTGGGCGCTGTTGATTATTGCCATTTATTTCTCGAAATACGGCAATCTAAAACTGGGCCGTCAAAATGAAGAGCCAGAATTCAGCGATGCCGCCTATTTCACCATGTTGTTTGCGGCCGGGATTGGAATCGGTCTGTTCTACTTCGGAGTGGCAGAGACGATGTTTCACTACGAACCTGGTGAATATGGAAACCGCTACTGGAACAGGTAAGTTTTACAAACTCGTACATTTAATATACGTGAATGTGTGTATATATATATATATATATGTGATTAGAGTTTTACGTTATACTGAACAATTTTTCCAATCATATGGTACGGCGTAAAACACCAATCAAATAAAATCAATCATATGACGACGAGAAGTCATAAGATGTGTGTGCATATACTGTGTCTTCATGTATCTGAGCGAGTCCATGTCATCAAAGTGCTGCCGCCACTGAAGTGTTAAGATACCAGGCATGACACCCCGCACAGCCAAATTATACTGACACCGAGCCAACCAGTCCTGCACCTAATTTCTCAGTGCTGAGTGTCCAGAGCAACAAGTATTATTTTTACAGTCCTTGGAATGACCCTACTATTCGTAAATAACCTCCATGGGGAGTTCTAAAGATGACGGTGAACGCTTTAATTGTTAGGCCCTGGGCCTATGTGCTCACAGTTTCATGACGAAAATAACTTTTTAAGACCATAGTAAAGCTCAAAAATTTCCAGTATAGTTTTCTTCTGGCCTACCCTGTATGCGTATAGAGTGCCAACGTAAGTGGTTGTATGCGATGGCCGGAGGTTGTATACACTTGCAGACAGTTGTATACGCTGGCTAACAGTTGTATACGCTGGCCGACCGTTGTATACGTGGGCCGACAGTTGTATACGCTGGCCGACTGTATACGGTGTATACGGTGGCTGTTTCAGCATCCATCTCCTCGATGTGTTCCTTTTAAGAGCTGCCCTATTAGAGTACTATATATATTTTCACCAACAACAAATGTATATTTTCAACAAATTAACATAGACAATATCGTCGTCATATGACTGAAAAATTGTTATGCAGGACGTAAAACCCCGAGCATACATTAAAAAATACACAAATTTTTTAGCGTATTTACAGCGCTATATCGTCGTGCTGACTGGTAGGCAGCCGTTCCGTTTGTTCGTATATGCTTGGCTGCTATGATACAAACAAAACCTCTCTTAGCGAACTGTCATATTGCCCGTACCACTTCAAAGTGTGCAATGAAAAAGTTGAATAAAAATTTAGCCTTCATTTATAATAGCACGCATTGCACTGGGTGTGTGAGCGGTTTACAGCCACAGGCGCACGCGTGATGTTGATCAATACGCACGGTATGACTCTAAACATGAAGCATGTATACGCCATTGCCTTAACCTGAGGCCTTATCTCACATTCACTAAATAAGAGGCGTGTCTTTTAAATTATGTTTGGACCAGATCACTCTTTCTATTCCTACAGACTGTACACGTAACTCCTTTCCAAAGCTGAAATGTCTTCCCGGCGTACAGTAGTTGTAACGTTTTCACCTGTCGACCGTTTTTAGTAGAAAGGTACAAGTTGCAACAAATAAATTTAGCTTGTCCTTTATTTTGACTCAAACAGCTATAGTCGGTTCTACAAATTTCTCTGTAAGGCGTGAGATTTGTCAATCGGCAGTATTTCGGTGGTTCATGCCAGGCACTCGGTGTGGGTATGGGGGCGTTTGACATCCAGCGCACCCCACCCCCTGCTTCATCACTACCATGCCAATCCTCACACCACTGTAGCGTGCAGAAAGAATTAGTCTGCAAGTTCACGCTCCTTCAGGTGATGTTGCATCTGACGCCCCTTGGCACCCCACCTAAACCAGAGCCATAGAGGCGTGATGTAATGGCGTGTATCACCCACTTAAATCTTTATGCACGTCCCTTTAAAACCGCCTTTATCTCCCCCCCCCCCCCCCCCCCCCCCCCCCCCATCATCGCTGCATTCACCCATTTCCTGAAATGTCATCGGTTCTTTCTTTCTGTCTGTCAACTGCCCTTGGCTATAATATCACAAATCACTCTACCGGAGCAGACAAACCAAAACCGGTGCACACGAATCAGTCCATTATGTCGACGTAAGACTAACTTTCTTTCAGTCATTGCCCGGGTGTTTACGCCCCAGGAGTCCTTTTCCAACATGGGTGACAATAACTACAATAACCCAACCCAACCCCTACCCCCATTATTGTCACTCTCTTTTTACCAAATGTTCACACAACACACCTGGGCCAGGAAGGACTGGGCACAAATAGCGTTCGTGGTTTTCGTTTTGTGAATTAGCCTTTAAATATAATTAAGGACGTACAAACTAGAGAGTAAAACCAAAGCAGCGATGGCAGAGTGCTAGCTGGCAAATGCTCAAACCTGACGAGGGCTCTTGTCAATTTCGGTATTTCTATTCAGAAGTCTGGCACGAGCGGCCGCAGTTCCGACAGAACGTTGCAAAATTGTCATGAACAAATGAGTCACAATTTTGCCTGCAGTGTATTTGTTTATTTTTATTACACTCAATATTTCTTTCGCTCTCATACCACTGATCAAGTTCACAATAACTGTGACATTTTCGTGTCGTTTTGCACGCAGACCCCTCATTAAATGAATAGCTCATTTTAGGCGGCATGTACATGTTAGATCTTTAGTTACAAGTTAAATATTGAACTTGTAATGTGTAACTTCAACCTAGAATATGTAATCTAATTCAGATTTGAAGTTAAAAGTTACAACTTATAACATCTAACTGAAGGTCTCGAATTATTTTGGCTTAAAGCCACATCGGCAATATTTCAACCATATTGTGGCGACACATGTTAGAGGATAGGATATCAAAGATTTGACCGACAGATCGAGCAATATTGTGTAGAGATGTTTAGGGTCTGAATGCAACACACCAATGAGCAAACTACAACAGTAGGCCTAACCTATTAAACTAATCCATCATGGACTATGCTCTAGTTAAATTTTCCGTTTTTTAAACGTTAAATTTTTTTGCCAATCTTCAGAGCCCTGTTGTTCAAAAGTGTATTAGCTAATACTGGTATTCAATTACTTTTGTATTTAAAGTTTAGCCAAATTCAGCAGCAAATATAGTTGTCCAAAGCCAAAGTATAACAACAGCAGACTTATATTTAATATATTGAAATTACACAATTATTTTGGGAGTAAGCCCTAAATTGAAGATTTGGGTTAAAGTTTAATCTGATATTAAGTCTCAACATAGTTTTGAACAACTGGGCGCTAGTACATTTCCCGGATGTCACGCTTCACTGGTATGTGTCATACATCAGTGTTGTCATAAAATCATCCCTAAGTGGCCGTTCCCTCCCACCCCCAACCCTACTCTTCCCTCCCTCTAATTTGTGATCTATATAGTCACGGATGAGTGCCTTGACAGATACTTGGTCATTATATCTACACTTGGCTCAGTCACTTACCTGATTTCGGCTGAATGGGGCGAACGTGTACCACATGTATGCAAATGATAATCACACAGCCCAGCATTCTAGCCACTCACAAACGTATTCCGTCTCCGGAAATAACACTTTTCCGTGGTCGGACAGGTCACAGGTCTTATTTTAGTTTTTAGTGGTTGTTTTCTTTTCAAAGTTGAGGACACCTTAACATATCATTTTGATGATGCAGGTAATTGAAATCTTTGCCTACCCGTGGGAAGCTCGGCTCCGTTTCATCCCATCACAATGCCGACCGCCGTTGTATAAGTGAAATATTCTCGAGTACGGCGTAAAACAAAAATAGAATAAATAAAAAAAGCTAAAGTAAACCATGAAGAAGCGTCAAAGCCCGTAATCGTAACTAGTTTTCAAAAACAGCCATAATACACTAGGTCCCAAAGGAATATTTAAGAAACAATATATAAATATTAAATAGAGCCGTTAAGATGCAAGAGAAGTAGCAGTCAGACAACCACTTACATCTGTCTGTCGTCACACTGGTTTTATTTTCTATGCTGTAGCTTTTGTATATTAAGTGGTGCAGAGACAAACTAAGATTTGAATCGACAAGTTTTAACGTGGATTTAAATCATCATATTTCACAGCATACAACAAATATTACCACTTATATTATTATTTATTTGAATGGTGTTTTACGCCTTACTTTGGTGGAGGAAATCCACGACCATCCGCAGGTTGCTGGTAGACTTTCCCACGTACGACAGGAGAGAAAGCCAGCTTGAGCTGGACTTGAACTCACAACGGCTGCATTGGTGGGAGGCTCCTGGGTCATTGCGCCGTGCTAGCGTGGCAACCCCCTCGACCAAGGAGGCTTCCAACAAATATTACAAGGCGAGACGAGGCGAGATGAGATATGTATTCGCCACTTGCAGGACCTATTGGCATTATACTGTCCAAATAAGTACAACTTCATACTCAGCATGGGCATTAATCGCTTTGTCATCAACGGTGGCGTGTTGAATTAGATCAACACGTTGGATATAACAGCTGTTGCAATTAAAACGCAAATGAGGTGAAAATTTTGTTTTATTTTCGGCAGCTTATATAGTGTCACGGTACACGATTGGAATACTGTTTTCAGTCATTCGTCTAGAACATTTCTTGCGGCTTTCCAACATCGTTGAAAATATTGACTGCTCCTCTTAGCATGATTCCGTCCATTTTCGTATTTTATACGTTTTCTTAGCTTTTTGACCGTCTGTGATAAACGTCTTTGTGGACAATGGCCTTTGCAAGTATTGACTTGAAGGTCTATTTTGGTTGACGGCTGGTTTACAAATGTCTGTTTGGACGCAAAAATGTGTCAAAAAATTATGATCATGGATGTCTATACATCCCCTAACCTCGCTCCTGAAGAATCCATTATTCCCCTAGACTGCGATATGTAAAAAGCAATTAAAGGTATCGCCTTCAAGTCGGGGTGGGGCCTCCGTGGCTCAGGTGAGTTGCGCGCTAGACTAACGTTATGACCCAGGAGCCTCTCACCAATGCGGTCGATGGGAGTTCAAGTCCAGCTCATGCTGGCTTCCTCTCAGGCCTTACGTCTGGCAAGTCTGCCAACAACCTGCGGATGGTTGTGAGTTTCCCCCGGGCTTCTCCCACCATAATGATGGCGTTGTGGTATAAGTGAAATATTCTTGAGTACGGCGTAAAACACCAATCAAATAAATAAATAAATCAGTTCGAGGTAGTGCCTTATTGTTGAGACGATTGTTTTGTATTGCTTTTCACTGAACTCCAAGATTATTGTCCTGGGCCATCTTATCTTTTATCCTTTTGTCTATAACCAATTAATGCTGAAAGCAAAATATATTCTTTCAAACATGCTCCTTGGGACAGCCTGTAAGATTATCAGCTTGTTTAAATTAATACTTTTCTGCTTTGACTTTTATGACATATTCGCATGTTGAATTAGATCGCCACGTAGGATGTGTGAACAGTTGCAATCAAAGCGCAACTGAGACATATGTTTTGTTATCGACAAGTGATATTCAAGCATGGTACTCGATTTGAATACTAATTTCACTCAATCGCCTACTTTGGGTCTGTTCAACATCAATGAAAGCTGTTGACTGTTTCTCTTTTGTCCTTTTTTGTACTTAACATAGTTTCTACTTAGTTCTTTGGTAGTTTATGTTAAACATCGTTTTGGGGAATTCCCCTAGCGATTATTGACCTGGAATGTCCTTATTGGTTGACGACTGGTATACGAATGTCGGTCTGGACGCAGAGCTTTCTGTTATTAGATTCTGTACGACCATAACTCAACAATTACCTTTGGAATTAATGAATGATGTACAGCACATTGAGTATAATACCAGAGCGACCGTAAGTGGGAAGGTCTGTCAGCAACCTGCGGATGTTCGTGGGTTTTACCCGAGCTCTGTCCGATTTCCTCCCACCATAATGCTGGCCGTCGTCGTATAAGTGAAATATTCTGGAGTACGGCGTAAAACACCAATCAAAATAAATAAATAAATAATACCAGAGCAACGACGACACTGTGATAGTTGGCAATTAGTCACACTAACCGGTGAAATACGACCTCCTGTCAAGATCAAGTCATAGATTTACATGCAGTTCGCTTTACCTTAGCTTCATAACTTTCTAAAATGCTAAACTGAGCATTCCTTTCTCATCTGCAGGTATTCGGACAACCAGAGAGCGCAGGACGCCATCAATCTGACGTACTTCCACTGGGGAATTCACGGCTGGATTGTCTACGTCATTATCGGTATGCTTCTGGCTTTCATCTGCTACCGGAGAGGTCTGCCCATGTCTGTAAGATCCTGCTTCTATCCGATCCTCGGAGAGCGAATTTTCGGCTGGCTTGGAGACCTGATCGATACACTCTCCGTAGTCTGCACGATGTTCGGCGTCTGTACCAGTCTGGGTATCGGCGCCATGCAACTCAACACAGGTCTTCATAGAATGAACACGAACATTCCAATTCATGTGAACACGCAGATCATCATCATCTGGGTCATTACTCTGATGGCTACAGCTTCAGTCGTCAGCGGTCTCAAAGTCGGCATCAAACTGCTCAGCGAAATCTGCTTTCTCATCGGCAACTTCATCATGCTTATTTGGTTGTTCTACGACGACACGTGGTACATGCTCAACGCCGTTGTTCAGAGCGTCGGTTATTACTTTCAGAACATCATCGGCTTAGGGTTCCATACGGACGCTTTTGCTCAGATGAACAACGCTCCCGATGGAAAGTCCGCTCCAAACTGGCTCAACGACTGGACCATCTTCTACTGGGGCTGGTGGATCGCCTGGGCTCCATTCGTCGGCATGTTCATCGCCAAGATCTCCCGCGGTCGAACCATCAAACAGTTCATCATGCACACCATGACCGTCCCAATACTGTACGTTTTCCTCTGGTTCGGCATGTTCGGAGCCGCTGGCATCAAGATGGAAAGAGAGGCCGTCCTAGCCAATATCACCTGCGATTCTGAATTCGGAGGAAAAAATTCCAGCGCATCATTCAACGGGTTGTACCGGTTGTCTTGCAGAGCCTCGACGGACATGTGGTTTGATCTAATGGAAAGTTTCCCTGCTCTGTATCCCTCCCTGGCTATCATCTCTCTCATCGGTATCATCCTCTACTTCGTCACCAGCTCAGACAGCGGTTCTCTCGTCATCGACAGTTTATCAGCCAATGGACACCCAGATCCTCCGCGAACGCAGCGAATCTTTTGGGCACTCACTGAAGGGGCATGTGCCACGGGCCTGTTGGTGTCCGGAGGAGACCAAGCTCTCAAAGCCCTCAGGGTTGTCTCCATCGCCGCCGGACTCCCCTACACGATTGTCCTGAACTTCATGTGCATCGCACTTTGGCGAGTGTTACAAATTGAAGGAGGAGACCTCGACCCGAACGGACCTACTTTCTCTCACGATCTGTTCAATGTATTTGAAAATGCCAAGCGGTTTACTTCATTCTTAGTATCCATCATTGCTCCATGGTTCCATATAGGACGAGCACACTCCATAATAACAAATTCCAGAGGATGGATGAATATGTTCGTTCTGGCGTTCCTCTTCTACGCGTCAGTTGCCTTGGTGATCTTGGAGGCGGCGTATAGCGGTCTTGCCTACATCGGCGCTGCGGTGTACTTCGGTTTTGCTGGAGCCGCGGCGAGAACAAGGATACAGATGAGAGAGGATCATGGGATAAACGGAAATATGATTGAGGACTATTTCGCCGTTTTGATTCTGTATCCATTCGCCGCTCTTCAGATGTATGACCACGTGTGGGAAGGCATGGACATGGAGGAAATGAATGGAACGTCTCAAGCCATGACGGATTTACCACCGAAATATGGGGATACTCAATACGGTCTTGAAAATGACGGTTATCAGAATGGAACCGAGATAAATGGTGGTAACAAAGAGGCCGAATACGACAACTCAAAGCTGTGAAAGTAGTTCTATACTCATAAACCTGTACACACACACACACACAGCATTTGTCTCCCCTTTCCAAACCATACGTATTCCATGATCTTTGCCAGGGTATGTTTTGCATGGTACATTTCCTTAAATATTTGAAAGGTTTGATGCGCATATTGGTCACACAAATCCGTTGTTTTTAGTGCAAACAGAATGCAAGTGTTTTATCCTGTTATACTTTAAGCTATTTATTTTTTCCTGAAATATTTTTACAAAGTGATAGATCTCTTTCCAGTTTTGATCTATGGGCTGTTATTATCCGAATTTCTAGGTATCGGTTTTTTGTCATCAACACAATTATTTGGCCACCGCCCGTCATGAATGAAAAAAACAAAGAAAAACAGAAAATTACCCCCCCCCCCCCGGCATTCTTTGGTAATACCCTTTTAAGGAAAAGTGTATGTTAACCTACTTTTCTTTTTTTTTAAATACTGCAGTCCAAGTTAATCATTACAAGTCCTGGGCTCCAGATTTTAGCTAAAAAGACATATGAATCTGTTTACTGCGGCCTACCCAGTGTATAGTATGGTACAAATAATGGGTCGCCGTGATGAAAGATATAACAACCTGAACGTTACACTGAAGGCCGCATAGAAAGTTTGATTGACTGTGTTGTTGTTGTTGTGCATTTCACGTGAAGCCTTCCCTATATTCACGGTGGGCCGGTATATTTATACAGTATTGGTAGAGCGACTGTCATAGCTGCATATTTTTAGATGTGTATTATATTTTAATATTTCTGTACGCTACCTACATTACTGCAATATAGTTTTATATATTTTTTAAGTGCTCAAGTGGATGTGTAAACGTGTAATGATGTTGCATTTTAATGAACAGAAAACAAATTTTTATTTAGAAAATAAATACTGTTTAAGACATTAATAAGTTTTCTTGTTTTATTTTTGTCCTTTGTTTGTCTTGCAGTTGACAAGTTGTCGCCTGTGTTCCTTTGGCTTCTTAAAATTAAATAGTTAGATTTGTACGTTAATGTCTGTACTGCCTAAACTGGAAAGACAAAAGAAATCGCCCTTTTCCACCTCGGTTACGTATAAACATAATGACTAATTCCGAATTACTATGTCGTTAATTAGTGTCTGAGTCTGGCGTCGCCGGGTGCTCCGGAATGGACATGCCCCTGGCCGGATGCCCGAAGATTGCCCCGGAGATTGCCGGGTCCATGGCCGGGTGCTCGGAGGTTGCCAGGCATTTCACCTAGTGTTCGGAGATCGCAAAGCCCATGAGTATTCAGAGGTTGTCCGGTCCTTCGCCGAGTGTTTGGAGATTGCGAGGCCCTTCGCCGGGTGCCTGGAGTTTGCCCGGCCCTTTGCCGAGTGTTCAGAAATTGTCCAATTGTCAGGGTCTATGGCCGAGTGTTCGAAAACTGTCCGGCCCACGGCCGAGTGTTCAGAGGTTGCCCAAACCACGGCCGAGTGTTCAGAGGTTGCCCAAACCACGGCCGAGTGTTCAGAGGTTGCCAAAACCACGGCCGAGGGTTCGGAGGTTTTTTTTTTCACTTCTTTTTTCTTTGCCAAACGAATAGAGCTAACCCGTACCGACCTCTATATATATACAGAGTATATGTATTTACGTTTTCTTTATGAGCAGTTAAACTGGAGATGAGTAAAGATTCAATGGCACAGAAGGTGTCGGCAGTCTAGTCACTCTCAAAGACGCACTCTTGTTATTCTCCATATAAAAGATTCATGCCTGTCACGTATTTATCAGTCACTATATCGAGCAACAATGCAAGAACACTGTGGCAGTTATGTATGGATGAAGGCACACCTTTTGAAGATTCATTGCTTTCGTTGCCTTCGTTCCATACCCGCATAAATTAACCTAACCTATGTCAGCCCATGTATAAAACATGTATTAATGTCAGTATTCCCAGGCCAGATACACTCAAAAAATTATTCTGTTAAGTTTAACAGAAAGTCTGTTGGCTGAAAAATGCTAGAAGGTATTCTGTTATTGTATAACATAATACTATGTTATATTCAACACAGTGTCCTGTTGGTGTTATAGAATCGTTAATTTGAATTAATAGAATATATGTGTTATATTAAACAGAATAATTTACGACAATATCAGAATACATTCTAGTATCGCCCAGACAACAGACTTTCTGTTAAGATTAACAGAATTAATTTTTGAGTGTGCCTACCTAACTATCAGCCCACCAATCTCCCAACCTATAAAACCTCCCAGCCACCCAACCGACCAACCACCCAACCGACCAACCACCCATGTGTTTCCATGTTTTTAAGGGTTGTACATGTGTTCCCAGTTGTGCTTGTGTCTTCATGTGTTTACAAGTTGTACATGTTTTAAGGAGATATGCGTGTGTTGTATGCATTTAAGGGTACGGTAATGGCTATGTTTCCATGCTTATAAAACATGTACATGTATTCCCATCTGTTCCTGTCCACTGCCGTCTGTTTCTGGAATAAACTATTATACTAGAAGCGGTTATGTCGTTAAGTCAAAAAAGAAGACAGTGTATTTCCCAGTTCCCATCGAAATGCTCAGTGGGGCCTCCGTGGCTCAGTCGGTTAGCGCGCTAGCGCAGCGTAATGACCCAGGAGCCTCTCACCAATGCGGTCGCTGTGAGTTCAAGTCCAGCTTATGCTGGCTTCCTCTCCGGCCGTAAGTGGGAAGGTCTGACAGCAACCTGCGGATGGTCGTGGGTTTCCCCCGGGCTGTGCCCGGTTTCCACCCACCATAATGCTGGCCGCCGTCGTATAAGTGAAATATTCTTGAGTACGGCGTAAAACACCAATAAAATCAATAAAATCAATAAATCGAAATGCTCAGTGTTTGTATAAGAGTGAAAACGTCCTCTATAGCAAGCCTCAGTTTTATTTTAGCTATTGCGTCTCCGGAGAGGGACTTCCCCCTGGGTTTTAACTTAGACTGATCATAATTTATATTCTACCCTATTCAGGACACGATTTGGGTCAAAACAGACAGAAAAAGTTTCGCAATTTCAACAGCACAGGGAACATTCATGAACTCTTGTATTGATCCGGGTTAATTTTAGATATTTATAGTCCCAAAATAGAACGCAATTGCGAAATATGTGGTATTTATATTACTGGGTTGCTGGTTAAAAAACAAGAACACGTACGACCGTTTTACTTGTAAAACACTACTTATACATAGATAGGCTTAGACCTACGTCTATTTAATTATTCAACACAAAATTAGCTGCTACTGACAAAGAAATTTCTCGAATAACTGTCACGGTGACCGACCGATATACCTGTAAGTTCTGTTTCTTTGCAAACCGCTTGCGGTCATGCGTTTCTCCCACAAGCTGTCCCAATAACAGGAAGAACAGATTTAAGTTCACGTCATTTAAGCTCACGACATTTCGAGATTCGTTCTAGGTTTATGACCACAATGCGATAAATACTGACGAGATTCCCTGAAAAGTCTTGTAAAACAAACACCACACCCCGCATGGCTTGAATTTCGCGTTATCGACTAATTCTCGCATTGTTAACCAAAATTCGACGGCGCCCTCGTTTCAGTGTTTGACCCAATTTCTCATTGAAGCATAATTATGCCTAGTTGACACATTCTTTAAACACGAGTTACCTCCCCGTAATTACCTTTCCGCTTGCACACATCAACAAAGTACATCCCTCTCACTTGTTATTGCAACATTAGGATTTTGAACCCATGGCTCACATCGTTACGCTGTCACCGTCTTCGCGGGCATTCTTTAGATTCTTTTAGGACGGCCATCTTCGACTACACAGACATTCCATTTGCCATGCGCGTTTGTTTTGTTTTTTTGGTTTTTTTTTAATTCCGGTTTTGAATGCTCCTTCTTGTGTTGTTCTTGGTGTGCAGACGCAAATGGTGTCCTACCGTTGAGGTACAATTTATCTATATTTATTTATTTGATTTTTGTTTTACGCTGTACTCAAGAATATTTCACATATAGGCCTACGAAGGCGGCAGTCTGTGTATTGACGTCAACCGGGTTATTCTGAACACTGTTGCTATATACTTAGACAAGGGCGCGAAATTTTGCATGCATACGTTTCTCAACTGTAATGTATGTATTTGAATTCCTTTTGCTTTCTCGTCTTCCTAATATCGACTGTACCGCGACCATACCTCGTGAGATCATTCAAATACTCCGGCATGCTGTTGTATATAACGAAGCAAACTTGTACAGGATATAGTTTGCGCATGATGATATGTAGCCGGCTTCCATATTTTTGGCGCGTTGTAAAATAAACCAAAAAAAAAAAAAAAAAAAAATCCACCACGCGGGAGAGAATGGCTGAAATGACGACGCATTTCAAAACAGCTTAATACAAAGGTGATTTTTTTTATTGTTACTGTAAAATACAAAAATATATACAACAACATGAGATACGAAAATGTTTGCACTTTATGGCAAGCCACAACTCTGACACAATTTGTCACCCTCAGCTCCAGTAACACATATCCCCTAACTTTCGCACGGTGCTATGTCAAACCATCACATGCACTCTTCTTTACAAAAAAAAACAAAAAAAAAACATGGGCCATATGACTTGGTAAAAAGTTTTCAGTCCTGTCAAAAACAAAACTCTGATATATTTTTTAAAAATTATGCAGGGCAGAAATGTATAGTGTATGTATGTGTGCGGTGCTTGCTGTTTCATTGTACCTACACTCTTCTTGTACAAGGGTAATGACCCAGGAGCCTCTTACCAATACGGTCGCTGTGAGGTCAAGTCCAGCCCAAGCTGGCTTCCTCTCCGACCGTACGTGGGAAGGGCTTGTAGCAACCTGCGGATGGTCGTGGGTTCCCCCCCCCCCCCCGGCTCTGTCCGGTTTCCTCCCACCATAATGCCGGCCGCCGTCGTATAAGTGAAATATTCTTGAGTACGGCGTAAAACACCAATCAAGTAAATAAATAAATTCTTGTACAAGGACGATTCCATGCCGCCAAAGTGCTGCCGCCACTGAAGTATCACGCCGAAGACACCAGATATGACATCCCACCGAGTCACATTATCCTGATACCATTTTTAAAGTCTTTTATTGTGATCCGATCCGGGTTTCAACTCAGGTCACCCGGCTTCGAGGAGGACGATCTAACCACAAGGCCACCGACGCGGTCAAACTTCTAGTGTATCAATAATCTATATAATGTCCGTGTGGCAGTATTATGGATTCACTTTACAATCATTTTTCAGGTCGGGAGCAAATCTTGGATCCAAAGGTACCAACTGCGTATGTGTAATGTTAATCCGCTGGCTTGCCGTGACTAACAGGCACTTGACAAATGAGGTCGCGTGTTCACCCAGCTCTCGCTGTTTCTTCCACTACTTTAAGGTAAGATGTTTGCAAAGTACATGGCGAAGGTCGATGGTTTACTCATGGCAATTTCCCTTTAGTGGTAGAAGCGTTGTTTCAGGATCCAGAGGTCGCTGTTTCAAATCCCAGCTGCTCAGCCCGGACAAATTCCCAACGAGCTCAACAAATATAACCGTACACCAATCAGTCAGACATTCAGTCATCTTTCATCTCATCAAGCCAGACAGCCTATCACATAAATGTGTCAGCGATCTATCCTGGACGACAACTTTCAGCGCAACAACTTCAGCTAGCTATTCTGGCAACAACTTGTCACACATCCAATCAGTCAGTTAGCTGGCTATCCTTACAACTTGCCACACAACCAATCAATCAGTTAGCTAACTATCCGGGCAACAACTTGCCACGCAACCAATCAATCAGTTAGCTAGCTATCCTGACAACAAAATATCACACAATCAATCAGTCAGTTAGCTAGCTATCTGGGCAACAATTTGCCATGCAACCAATCAATCAGTCAGCTAGCTATCCTGGCAACAACTTGTCACACAACCAATCAATCAGTCAGCTAGCTATCCTGGCAACAACTTGTCACACAATCAATCAATCAGTCAGCTAGCTATCCTGGCAACAACTTGTCACACAACCAATCAATCAGTCAGCTAGCTATCTGGGCAACAACGTATCACACAACCAATCAGTCAGTTAGCTAGCTATCCTGGCAACAACTTGTCACACAACCAATCAATCAGTCAGCTAGCTATCTGGGCAACAACTTATCACACAACCAATCAGTCAGTTAGCTAGCTATCCTGGCAACAACTTGTCACACAATAAATCAATCAGTTAGTTAGCTATTCTGGCAATAATTTGTCAAACAAACAATCAGTTAGTTAGCTAGCTATCCTGGCAACAACTGGTCAAACAATAAATCAATCAGTTAGCTAGCTATGCTGGCAACAATTTGTCACACAACCAATCCGTTAGTTAGCTAGGTATCCTGGCAACAACTTATCACACAACGAATCAATCAGTCAGCTGGCTATCCTGGCAACAACTTATCGCACAACCAATCAACTTGCCTCGCAACGAACCAACCAGTCAGCTAGCTATCCTGGCAACAACTTGTCACACAACCAATCAATCAGTCAGCTAGCTATCTTGGCAACAACTTGTCACACAAACAACCAATCAGTTAGCTGGCTATCCTGGCAACAACTTGCTACACAATCAATCAGTCAGCTAGTTATCCTGGCAACAACTTGTCACACAACCAATCAGTCAGTTAGCTAGCTATCCTGGCCACAACTTGCCTCACAATCAATCAATCAGTTAGCTAACTATCCTGGCAACAACTTGCTACAAACCAATCAGACACGTCACAGAGGGTTCCTTTACAGATTAAAAGGATATGTTTAAAAGCAATTCTCTTTTCACATATTTTGGTTATACACAACACTCTATTTTCACATTAGCCTTTGTATAAAGAGCTTGAAGTTGAGCTGCCATGGTACTTTCCAGACTATCTTCTTTTGAAAACTTATAATTATCCTCCCCAACAAAATAATCTGATTAATTCAACAGAAAGTCTGTTGTCTGCGTAACGTTAGAATGTGTTCTGTTGCTGTAGAGGATTATTCTGTAATTGAGCAGATTATTCTGTTAAATATTGCGCATTTATTCTGTTAATTCAAGAAAAAGGTTCCATTATTACATTTAACGATTATGACTATTATGTTATAATAACAGAATATACATTATATCTTTCAGCAGATTTTCTGCTAAAATTAACATTTTAAAAGTAAAAGGATAGACGTTTATTCATTCTTTCATAAAAGTGATAGAAGAAATAGAAGTCTGTGACCCATATATTTGTTATGTTATCCAACTCAACTTCTAAATGCCATTGAAAGAAGTTATAAGTTTTGTGAACAGTTTTCTTGACATTTACACGGCTGACACAAATATATCGTAATTGATTTAGTGCTGTTTATTATGCAAGTCCATCGACTGACTACAGATCAACAATTCACGTAAACTTGAAAGATTTCAACAAACTTGTTAACCCTGAAAGTACAGACTTAACTAAATTCCCAGAACATTCTAAAATATTTATTTAGCCCTCTATAACCCACTGATGGTCAAAGCCACACTGTTTGTGAGTAGAGGAAATCCCCAAGTACCTGGCGATCCCCAGGCGAGGCGAGGCGAGGCGAGGTTGTGAGTTCAAATCCAGCTTCAGTCATAAGCAGATTTATGTCGGGAAGTTTTTGACACTTGTTCTTCGGCAAGATAATCTGGTTTCATATCTATATCTTATGGTGATGTAAAAACTTTTGTCTTTCTCATGTTTCTGGTTAGACATATCACAAGGGGAATAACCCCCATTGTCCGTAATGAACAGATTTCACTCCAGTTGCCTCCCTTGAAATAGCTTTCAATATCCCTGTTGTACACATGACTGCTGGGATTAAGATCAGTCTATCTTAATCTCAGATGACAGTCACTTGTTGCGCAGTGGGTTATCTCTCATCGATCAACACAACTAAGAGAGTTACGGAAGAAGACAGTCCAAAACCTGTGGGATTGGTGGTAAAGAAGTTTACCTCTGTTCATACTCGCATTAAATGTTCCTTAGCATAAATCGACCTCAATCGACTGATCTCACTAATTAACTAACCTGTTGTTATACCGTCAGCCCGACACATTTGGGGCTGTTTCCGTTCATAACTCTCCCAACTGTGTTGCTTGATGAGAGTTGTCCTACTCTGCAACTAGACAGTAACCAGTTACAACAACAGAAACAGCAGAATTCAGTACAGAAAAATGCGTGATTCTTATAAACCCATTCTTATATTTTTTTCAAGAGTGATATTTGGTGAGTTCCTTACTCTTCTATTCACAGTGTGTTTCTTGGTTATTGTTGGCTATTTGATTACACTCAAAAAATTAATCTGTTCATTTTAACAGAAAGTACGTTATCTGAGAGATGCTAGAACGTATTCTATATTCAACATCGTATTTTGTTAGTCTAATAGAGTCTTTATCTTGAATTAATAGAATATGTGCGTTATATTTAACAGAGTAATCTGTTGTAATAGCAGAATACATTCTAGCATCATCCTGACAACAGATTTTCTGTTAACTTTAACAGATTATCTTTTTTGAAAGTAAGGCTTTGAGTTCTTACAGATCGATTGATTGATGTTTCAAACTAGGTATAGAGTATACATAATTTATTAGTCTACTCGAGACTACATGGCACCAGTCATTTTCGTGGCTCGAGAAAACCAAAAGGACCAGAAATAAATCACCGGACTTTGGTAGGTAACTGAAGAACGGAGAGAGCTCATTGTGAATACCATATTGGTATGTATGTATGTATATGCTTGGGGTTTAAAGGAGAAGAAAATTTAAATATCAAACAAATACCATTGATAAGAGTATGCATTTCCTCACAGGTGTATGCCATGAAAAAAATTCTAATATGTACCTAATCTAATCTGTATCTAATATGTAAGTTGATAAATTATAAATAAAGTCAGCGCCAAAATCCGCTGTGGGCGACTCCATTTTGCCTAAGAACCAGCCCTGAAGTCGTCTGTGTTATGATGAGAATCGCCGTCGGAAACCGACGAAGTGCAGTTCGTACATTTCCGGTAGAAATCTTCTTCCCAGAAGGTAGACAACAGTACAGTTCGTTTTCCGCTTGACGATCGGGGAACCGGAATGTTGGACGTAGGTTCCGAGTTTACACGAACAAGCCGCTGACTGAGAGGATAAATCCCCAGCATAAATTACAGGGTGTTAAAGATGGAGGACGCGATGAACTTAGCGATTTATGCCAGCTTTGCCGTTTTCAGACTTTACGTGCATGACGAGGAAAAATCGCAAAATTACGCGGCGGCACCACCAGACAAAAAAACGTGCTCTTTTCAGCCTACAGTGTCATTGTTTTAAGTTTTCTTCTCCTTTAACTTGATACTCACCAATTTTTCAGTCATATGACGACGAGGTGTCATTAGGTGTGTGTACATATACTGTGTCTTCTTGTGGCAGGGCGAGTCCAAGCCGTCAAAGTGCTGCCGCCACTGAGGCATCATGCCAAAGACACAAGACATGACACCTCACATTATACTGACACAGGGCCAACCAGTCATGTTTCCTTTCTCTTACCTCTAAATCAGATTGACAGATTCATCTTTCGACTTCATGCAGGCCATGAAGTCCTGATGTGTCTGAGAATATCTGGATGTCGGGAATGGAATCAACTGACTTGGCACATTTTCGAGGAATGTTGAGCTGCTGCGCTGTCTGGAGAGAAGCCTTCCATTCCTCCCACTGTACCTCTCAGTGCTGTGGCATAGGAAAGGCCCAGTCAGTAGTTTGCGACATGAGTTCTCGGAAAAGCATTTTCCCTGAAATCACATCCGGTGCTACAAAACCAAGCAGATCAATCTGCTGACAGTCGATAGAATTCCGCGTCGTGTAACGGCTTCTGCTCCGATAAGATCTGGGAAGTTACTGAGTCTTTTTTACATCCCAGGCCAGTCCAAGACTACGTTGAAGGGGTATTGTGTCGGTCCCTAAATCTAGGTCTTTCAGATCATTGGTGTGATCCACGGGGGGAAAGCATCCATGACTTATTGGCTATTGGACACGATCTTGTGGAGATGAACATTTGTCTTTGTTCAAGTCTTCGTTCACAAACTTAATAGCTGCTTCCTTCTTGCGCGGCCTTATGGAGGCGATAGGTGGTTACCACCGGGGAAGGGCTGTTGCCAAATACGTGCACCTTCATGCGGTATTCTACCAGTTCGTGTTGAATGTTATCCCAATACCACAAAAACCGTAGAAAGTTTCAGTGGTAGAAGCTTCCCGATCGTGAAAACAACAGAACATGCGTTCTACGTCAGCAGTAACGACAACTGGTTCTCTCCGGAAGCGTAAGAAGATCCCCAGTAGGCTGTTTGTCGAGTCCCGTCCGGTTAGAAGCACGTCATTCAGAGGGACGCCCTCATGTCGTAAAGGGGAGTAAAAAACGCCTGATCCGGATGAGGTTCCACCGTTCATCGTCTGGTTTTTAGGGTGGTGCGAGTTCGGCATGTCCAGCATCAAAGATTTTTCTCATGAATTCTAAGAAGTGTCCTTTCTTTATTGGATTGCTTTCCAGGCTGTGGTGGAGCTTTTTGGCTCGCTTCATGGCTTGAGCTCTGTTATGTGGAAGCCGCTGACGAGGTTTCCGGTCCCTTATAAACCTCGTTGTCCATGATGTGTACAAAGTGGCGATCTTCAACGGATGTATCTTTTTTGTTGTCTTTCTTTGTTGTAACAAAAATATGGGACGTTGTATAGTTTTGTCCATCTTATTTACCCTATTTGAGGCCAAACTTCATATCGCATGGAGCAAACCTAGATGGCTGTCCACTCTTCACCAGGTAAGAATACCCACCGTAAAGAATAGGAGATGAACTTTGCCCAGACAGGTTTCGTCTATGATCACCCGCTCTAGTGGAAGTTGCTGCGCATAGTGTGTGTTACGTGGATCAGTAATTTGTCTCAAAACGTGATGGGCATCCGGAACATCTCCTATCAAAAGCAAGATTTTTGCGCCCTTGTCTATTTCTGGAATGCGGTCCTGTAATTCACAAAGGTGAGGATGGTAACGAGGGATCTTGGGTGTTGGGATTCAACCCCTCTCATCTGGGATCTGATCGCATTCCACAATAACTGGTGTTTCCAGGTAACCCCTTCGGTCCAACGATGTTATAACGTAATCTCTGGCGCTACGCCCGGTAGTCTGCGAAAGTCCGTTGCAGGGGGACAGAGGATATATGGTGTTGTTTGTCCGTTTTCTTGAAACATATCAAAGAACTCTGTTTTGGCCAAAGAGATATTACTCTGCGTGTCTAATATGGCGTACATGCGTTTACAGTTGACGAGGATAGTTTTACTGCAAGATTTTCCTGTGACGTGTTTCTCGCAAATCCGGGTACATTTAGATATAAGTCCGACATTTCTATACCATTCGTAGTCCGTAAAGGGCCTTCCAAGTCGATAATCGCAAGATCCATTTCCACAACAACGTTTAACACTAACTCCCGAAGACAAAGGTATGTAAGAAATTACACAAATAAGAAATAAAGCCGGTAACACACAAGAGAGAAGCGGTCATCAGTTTTCAATGATGCCGGTCAGACAATGAATATGTAACTTGCTGAGTTCCTGTCTCACCACCATTCTCTGATCGACCTTCCGATGCTTAGTCCGACACTTTATTGACGCGTAATGCCGAAGCGTGCTGTTTGCTGTCACTCTCTTTACACACAATGTGGGATCTGCACATCTTAGCTGCATGTTTCGTAGAGGCACAACATCTAAAGCACAGTCTGTATTCCTTAAGAATTTCTTTTCTCTCCTGAATGCTGTCACTTCTGAATCCACGACAGTCGTTTAACGAATGCTTCGTTTTGTGTAACGGGCACATTTTCGCCTCTTTGTCAGAGTCCTGTTTTCGCCCTTTTTCCCGCCTTTGTCCGTCTGCACATCGTAGACAAAGCTCGGGTCGTTCCTTGTGACGCTCATTTTTCTAATAACTTACACAAAGGAGAATGGCGGAAATGGTTTGCCGTAACTTGTCTTGTAATCTGAGGATCGAGACGTCCATTTTCCCAAAAGACTGTAGGTGAGCTTGCGAACAATAGTAAGTATAGTAAGTATTGTACTGTTTCAGGGATTCTATCTCTGTTAAAATGTCAGCAAGTTCATGTAACAGTTTATCATCTTTATTGGTGAGCTTTGGGAAAACGATCTAATTTCGCCTTTAGTGCGCCCACTACGTTTTCCGGTGCATCGTACCTCTGGTCGAGGCCCTCCTGTATCAGGCGTAACGCTCTAGATACATCGTTGCTATTTGCGGGCTTTAAGCTGAGTGGGCTCTTGACGGACTGGGGTCCTAGCCATCAAATCAGGTCACCTTCATCAGAGCCACATTTAACTATGTGACTACGCTGCGAAAACTTGATTTCCAATTGTTATAACCCTCGGTTGATCGTTAAAGTTATTCAGTCTAGTTAATAACAGTTCCTTTTTCAGAAGAAAGCTGGTCAGTTCATGGGTCGGGCGACTCTGTTGTCAGCACGCGAGGGTCACTGATCAGCTAGCGGCATACAGGATGTGTCTATGGATGACTTCGGCGAACTTGTGGCTCGGTATTTCAGCGGTCTGTATGACGAGCCATCTGGATTTCAGGTACTGGCTATTCCCTGGTGAACAGAATTTCCCAACATGTCCTGACTAGCAACAAACTTTGTCTCTGTGTAGTCGTGGTGTTGCGGTCTGGGCACTGTCTATCTGTCTATCTGCGTGACGGGGTAATTGTGGAATTCTAAATTCTATGTGACCTTTTAACGTCACCGGGCAGGTTAGTCCAACCGAACTATTGTGTTTCTCGGCGTAACACCGTGTTCGCTCTGCGGGTTTTTAACCTGGAAGTGAAATAAAGTGATCGTTCGTCCTGGCTGTTACTATCTTCCAGAGATGCTTTAGCGACTGTTTCCGCAGTCTAGCCGTGCGTCTGTCAACACTCTAGGTCCGCGGCTAATTCTGCTTGTAAGCGGGAGGATTGTCCAGCAATTAGTTGCTGCTTTTCGGCAATAGTGGCCGGTTTCTTCTTAATGACGGCCTCTCTGTCTGCATACTATGATTTCATTATCGCCGCATCGACCTTCGCTTTAATATGTACCAAAACGAAACTTGGGTTTGACCCGGTGACCGTAGCCTGGACTGTAGGTCCTGTTGTCTGTTTGTAGCTGATTTTTGTTCCTGTGTAGATCGTTGTCTGGTAGATGATGGGGCTGATACTCGTCCTTTTATTGTTCTGCCTCTCACTGCCTCGTAGATAAAGTTCACTTTCTTTATTCTCATGTACCAAAGATACACCTCGCGATGAGCGAGTATATGGTTTGACATAATGTATGGCAAAAGGCTGTACAAATGAAATAAACGTATATCTAAAGGGAGATAAAACTGGGATAAAAAGATATGTACTTGTGGGAGTTGTCTCCCCTAAATGGATTACCTTGGCGGGACTCGTATACATGTAAGTACAATTTTAAATAAAATATCTTTCTAACACATACCTTGTTTTACTGCTTTGTTCAAAAAGAACTTAATTTTACTGTTACGGTTACTTAACCTTTATGTGGAACACTAAAACAAGATGACAACACCTTATCAATGAATTACAGTACAGCTACGATTTGATGGTGTTGTAAAATGTCACAGTTCAAATAATCGACCGTCCATGTCATAATACTGCCCGGGCTAGTTTACACTGTCGGCCAAGTACACAACAATGTTTATGAACTTACATGGTGGTAGCGCGCAGTTCAGCACAACATTTAAATGACGGGAAATACAACAGGACCACAAACTTCCTGTAAGATCCTTATATGGAGCTATACATGCAGTAGGCCTACATTAGGTAATCTCAAAAACTCCCTGTCCGATTTTGGGAGAAAGTTTTCTTCAGAATAATGAATTGAATAAAACCAAGATGGTAATTATGTTGGTATTTCGTAGTGTTACAAAATTTGTTGTCCAACTTTGATTTATTTATTTATTTCATTTATTTATTGGGGCCTCCGTGGCTCAGTCGGTTAAAGCGCTAGCGCAGCGTAATGACCCAGGAGTCTCTCACCAATGCGGTCGCTGTGAGTTCAAGTCCAGCTCATGCTGGCTTCCTCTCCGGCCGTACGTGAGAAGGTCTGTCATCAACCTGCGGATGGTCGTGGGTTTCCCCCGGGCTCTGCCCGGTTTCCACCCACCATAATGCTGGCCGCCGTCGTATAAGTGAAATATTCTTGAGTACGGCGTAAAAACACCAATCAAAAAAAAAAAAATCATTTATTTATTTATTTATTTATTTCGTTGGTGTTTTACGCCGTACTCAAGAATAGGTCTATTTCACTTATACGACGGCAGTCAGCATTATGGTGGATGGAAACCGGGCAGAGCCCTGGGGAAACCCACGACCATTCGCAGGTTGCTGCAGACCTTCCCACTTACGTCCAACTTTGAGCGTTGTGAGCCAAAGATTTCAAAAGAAAGACCTCTGGTGATTTTAGCCTATGTTTGCAGCTTGATTGATTGATTGATGTTCAATGCGATTAATTGGTTGGGTGATGTTAAATGTGATTGCCATTGACTGATTGGTTGATGTTTAATGCGATTGATCGATTGATGATAATTGCTACTGGCTGATTAGTTGGTGTTTAATGCGATTGGCTGATTGATTTGGTGTTTAGTGCGATCGATTGATTGATTGGTATTAAATGAGATTAATTGATTGATTCTTTGTGTTTAATGCGACTGGTTGAGGCTTAATGTGGGAATGTTTTTACACATATACTTTGATAGGATAAACACTTCTGTTCAAGTAGGACGAGTAGTTCAAGTAGGAGTTCGGCCTAAGGCACCAGTCAAATAAATAAATCAAGATGACAATCACAAGAGGAATAACCAAGACAGTCATCTGGCAAGGCAGAATATCGTTTAAAATATTTTGAGAATCCAGAACACCATTCAAGCATAACAAATATGGTTCTTGTGCAATTTAGGGGCAGTGGAACAAAGCCCAAAGTCGGGGGGAGAAGTCTCAAATCAGGCGATCCTACAGGGTTTTGCCTGGCCGATTTTGAAAAAGCCCCCCCAAACTCACTCACCTCACCTCATTCTCCCCGTCCAAATCGGTCCCGTAGCCCCTGCCGTGCACAATTCTTCATTAAAATCTGTGTATATCCTCTCGACGAATTTCCTGGGTCCGGATTCAGCCAAAATTTAACAAATTGCGTGGTACTTTAAAAGTGTGAGGAGCTTACCAGAGCTGGACTCGAACCAGCGATCCCTAGGTTTTAAGTTCACGCTTTTGAGGGAAGTTCCCTCCTGCCGGGCGGTAGACAGCTCTTATATATCATGCACCCTGTTACAGAAGGCATTAAGTTTCATTCAGATCGGTGTATACCTTTTTCCTAGTTGCTGACACACAGACTGACACACAGACAGACAGGCAGGCAGGCAGGCAAGCAGACAGACAGGCAGCTATCTGACAACTGACAGTTAAAAAACAGTTAAAAAAGGATCCGTATCACCACTGATCGGTGCATGTGCCAAGGCCAAACGATGCGTAATGTGTCAACAAAATCTGTCCGCAACCTTGTGCTGTATGGAGGGAATCAGAGCAGTCGAAAATATATGAAATTATTTATTTATTTGACTGGTGCTTTACGCCATGCTCCACGATAATTCACTTATAGGCAATGGCAGCCAGCATTACCGTGGAAGGAAACCGAGCAGTGACCGCTGAAATAGGTCTATATGAATCATACCTGTATGGATATGTAATATAAAGTTATGACAACGGCGATAACTTCGGAAAACTAATTGTACTCACCTTACCATACTTATTCTACAACTAAAACAACGTTACATGGACAGGCAAACCAACCGCCTTTGTTAGGTCGCCTGTCCCCGATGTTGAATGAATATGCCTACCAGACTCATTCTTCCCAAAGAGAAGAGAATATGTTTTACAGAAGAAGAAATTTGCTTTTTTTTGAGGGGGGGGGGCGCTTTTATTGTGCTGTTTTTTTTTGGGGGGGGGGGGGTATTGTTTTTTTTTTTGTTTTTTGGATTGGTTGTTCGTCCGGTCACACTGAGCCCAGTTTCCTGTATCAACAAATTTAATTGACCTCTGTCAAATATTTTGGAAATAATCTGGATGGGACTATAACTAGGCTTATAACTAGCCCTATGGCGTAATGCGAATTATGCCATTATTTATCTTAAATACAGTCTATTATTCTCACATGTCTTTTGTTAATTGGGAGCTGATCGCGACGGTACGATTAAGGTGTTTTATCACCACCCATAGAATTAACAATGAAAGAAAGTGAAAAGTTATTTTTATATATACGATCATCAATATTTCTTGCAATTTATCTTAAAAGAAAAAAGGGCATTTGAAAATATTTTTTGAATGGTGGGTATCAGGGATCACCTCTTGGTATATATCGTCTTTGCATAATAATGCCCTAAATAAGGGTGTAACTTATGTCCAATAAATATTTACTTATTTATTTATTTGATTGGTTTTTTACGCCGTACTCAAGAATATTGTCCAATAAATATATATGCGCTTGGATTTCGGGGTCTTTGCTTCTAATAAATGTTTTAAACCAGTATTTTGATCATAATTATACATATACAATATATTCATAAATTATCATAATTTAGATTCAACGCATGTGATTAGATATTAAACAACAAATATACAGTGAAATATATTTATTAGACATGCATCACATCATAATACAGAGCACTGTCAAACAAAAACCACATAGGCCTACCAAAAGGAGGTCTGAAACACCCACCATACAAAAATTATTTTCAAATCTCGTTTACTCTGTCAAAAAAAATCTAACAAAAATATCGAAGACCATATTTACAAAGAACTTTCCACACCTTGTCATCTGAAATTTGCATCATTTTCATGTTTTCTTCTCCTGTGTTTATTTAATTATTTCACTGGTGTTTTTACGCCGTACTCAAGAATATTTCACTTATACGAGGGCAGCTAGCATTATGGTGGGAGGAAACCGGGCAGAGCGGGGGGGGGGGGGGGGCACGACCATCCGCAGGTTGCTGCGGGCCCTTCCCACTTACTGCCGAAGAGGAAGCCAACATGAGCTGGACTTGAACTCACAGCGACCACATTGGCGCTGTGCTAGCGCCCTAACAAACTCAGCCACGGGGACCCCCCTCTTCTTCTTTAAGTAAGTAAGTAAAGCTTTCCATTACTGTGAAAGGTGTGCCCAAAATACAAAGCGCCCAATGCAGCGGTCGAACGGCTTAACATTTTCCACTGCATTGAATGTTAAAAAAAAAAAAAATTATTAATTTAACTAACGGTACCCAAACTTGGCGAGTTAATGATAACTAATATCCACTCACACGATCCAGTGAATGACATCTCTAAATGAGCAGGCTATGCCTTTAAATTTTGAATGTGCCCAAATTAAGGCCGAACATTACAATACTGGGTGTAACCAAACTGACGTAATCTAAACGCCAGCTGTTACACAAGCCGTCGTGCATGAAGTTCGGAGGAAACCACTGGCCGAGTCCCCTATCCATAACATAGGATTACAAGCGTTGAACAACGATTGATAAAATTTTTCACATACGGTACCCTGAATGATCTAAACTTTCGCCCCAAAAAGTACATTTTTAGAGACAAATAAATGACTCAAAATGTTATTTTTGGTGCTGAAACTTACAATTTTCAAGCAGAATGTCATCTCGTGTTCCACAGCAAACCTTTTTAAAATCAATAGAACTCTCAGAATCGGCATGGACGAAATGTATAGTCATTTAGGATACTCATCTACACGACAGTCGCATTAATAGAGATTTTCCCTCTACAGTATGCTTCTCCTTGTAGATACACGAATAGTATTTATCAGTGCTAGAATATTTTTATATGACGTTATGTAGCCCCATAGGGTTATTTCTACATAAACGTAGCCCCATAAGGGGCTAGAGGTCACGAGGTTTGTCAGCTACCTGCACGGGAAATGCCGTGGTGTGCTCGTCGTTCGCTGGTTTTCCTCCATCCCGCCTGACTGTCGTAGTGAAGAAAATCTTGCCGACAGTTGAAACACCGGTCAACTAAACAAATAGATGAATTATAATGACGGGTTGTAATGTAAACAAAGCGGAGTAAGCGAGATGCGGGTAGGCGGTTGGGGTGGGCTTGCAGAGTTGCGCCCCTTGAGGCATACCGTCACCGCCACCCGGTCAGCCCTGAAGGAACAGACTGACCTCGACGGCTCGAGCTGGGGGAAAGTGGGCGGGCTCGGTGAGTGAAATTGTCGCCATATTTTCAACATTTTCTCTCATTTCAACGACGTTTTGTCGCACCAAATTACACCACGGACTGCCTAGAAGGGAGGTGTAGCCGTCCACTGCGGGCCAGGGCCCGGGGACAGGAGAAAACGGGCGGGGTAGGTGCCTTTAGGGTGGACAGCCCATTTCACTAATCCCCCCTCAGTGTTAGTAGCCAGTCGTACATTTCTACAGACGTCAACTGACAGCCCAGCTTGGGTACTGACCAACCCTTCCCGATATTTCTCCGGTATGTCTTCATTTCTTGTTTTATTTCTTTATTGTTTTAATGCTAGCTGATACTGAAGTTAAAAGTGAAACTTATCTCGTCATTTTTCATACAGATTGTATGTCGCTGGAATCACGTGCGCTGTGTAGTGAAACGTTTTACTGGCGTTCCTTCAGAGCCCACAGCTCTACGGCAGGTCGCTGGCTCTCTAAAACCACCAGTTGACTGTCTCTATGTCCCTGTCTGTCAGTTGCCATGTTAAATCCCTCTCCTCGCTAGGCTATTCAACCCCACCTCCCACTTACGTACCCACTCATACATAGCAGGCTAAGTGTCACCGGTTCATTTATTCACGAATCCCTTACATTTTGTCGTCTGCACTTCTCAGTTTTGTTTCATATTTGACACACATACAATATTCTGCTCTTTGTTAGCTGTCCATGTATGACCACTGTATTAGTGTCCTCTGTATGTGTTGCAAGTTCATGTTTTCTTTCAAATGTAAAGAGTAATTAATGTTGTTAATATTCATTGAATGAATTAGAATATAATATATGTCAACTGAATTTTATTTTTAAAACATAGTAAAAAATTGCCTACTTTGCAAATGGTTTTACTAGTTCTATGTTTTTGAGGGTGTTTGTTGATCTCTAGCAGTTTGGCCTGTGTATTATACCCATAAGCGTGTACTCACAAAAATAGGGCCTACAAAAACCCGGCTGTTTCTAGGGGGGCGTAGCCCTGTTCAGTTCTTTGCGAATCACACCAGTAACTCTGTCAGCTGGGGATAGTGCATTTTTTAAAGCTCAGTGCTCTTCCTGTGGGACCTGATGAAAACTGAAAGTATCACCAGTCACATGTTCTAAATTTGCATGACTTAATTGTGGTTGTGTGTTTTTTAGTCGTGTTTTTTTTGTTGTGTAATTATAATTACGTGTAAGTGGATAGGGATTTGTAGATAATCTTTTGTGAGTATTACACACTCTTCATACCACATTTAGTTTTTGTAATGTTATTATGATAAATGGAAAAAAGAAAGCAAGAAAGATTATTTGGGTTGTAGAAAGAGTAAATTGTCAGCTTTGTTGTTGCCATGAATTAATTAGTCCAGAACCCTAACTGAAGGGACAGGGTGCAAAGTACAGGGCAAAGGTAGGCCTAGAGCCCTATACTCCTCAAAAAAGGGGCAAGGTGGCAATTTCGACTGCATGCCTGTCGGTTAACATTTTGCCTGAGAAAAAGGGCAAAGGTGACAGTTTAGGGACCGGGTGCAGCGCCCTTGGGACAAGCCTAGCCATAGGTATATGGTGACGTAGTGGTTTTGAGGGGATTGGGAGAAGTAGCCTGACTGGTGCAGTGGTATTAAGCTATTGACAAAAATTCAGAACAATAAAATGACTTGCGTCTACGGTACTACGTTGTAGTCATGTGAGCGTATCAAGAACAAGGATGTTGCCATCAGTTTAATTTCCCCAACCATCTGGATGGCTGGTTTCCTGATACTACATCCTCCTGTGCGTATTAAAGTTGAGGAACTGTTTAACATGTGTCTGAAGTTTATAGCAGCTTGAAGTTTGTGTGGAGAGGAAATGAAAGGTAGAGTTGATATGATTACCTGTGGGGTTACATGTATTTCTGTGTATTGCGAATCTGAGCCTGGTCAAAATTTAAATCATTATTTGTTTTTGTGATAAAATATTTTTAAAGACAGAATAACCTTTTTGAGGCCATTATTAGAGACAGATAAAATAAGAAGGTGAAGAATATTTTCATACATGTATAAATGATTATATAGGTATATAATAATATATCATTATTATTTACGTAGTTTTACTGTACATTCATTGGAAATTTTACTGACATTTTGCTGCATTGTGTGTATAGAAAATAATATATCTGCAAGCCTGGATGATAAATTATTAATTAATTAATAATTAGAATTAAGGTAATATAAATAACGATAATACCTCTCTGGCCATATGTTGGAAGGTCTGGCAGCAACCTGCGGATGGTCGTGGGTTTCCCCTGGTCTCTGTCCGTTTTCCTCTCACCATAATGCTGGTTGCCCGCGTATAAGTAAAATATTCTTGAGTACAGCATAAAACACCAGTGAAATAAATAAATGAATAAATGAATAATGATAATATTATTTCTAACTGAAATAATAATTGTGTCTTTGATGGTACTCATATCAATCATTTCCAAAAATAAAGGCTTACATGTGTATTAAAATAATGTATATAACATGTACAGATGCATGTTACCCTCTGTTAGGCCTGACTCTAATATGTATATCTATGCTTATATATATATATATATATATATATATATATATATATATATATGTATAAGTATAAACTCCACTAGCATGGAAAAGGGGTGTGAGTATGTTGACCATATGTACGGGTATAGTAGTAGCTATGCTAGATAGGCAGCCCTAAGCGTTGAGCCCTAGCTGGTGGGTGGACCCCCTGACTGTAGCTTAACACTCCAGCCCCTTGTCCTCAATTGATACATTATGTATAGCCTCTTGAATCTGTGCCAAAGGGCAACACTGAAGGGCTTGGGGGGTGGAGTCCCTAAGGGCCCAAATCAACAGGGATTAAAGGTGAGGTGGGGTCATGGTAGGGTCAGAGGTCAAAGGTGGGTCTGAAGGGCTAGGGCTTGAAGGTTTAACTGTCCAGGGGTAGAGTGCCCTGGGTCTGGTTAGAAAGCTCCCCCGCCCCCCTCTCTGTGGCTTTTTCTGCAGGGTTTTAGTTTGTAACTGGATGACTAAAGCTGAAGCCTGTCCACTCACTGCTGGAAGAACAGTTGACATTATCGTGTATGCAACATGTGTCTAGTTCACTTCATAACACCCTGTAGATGTAGCAAAATTCATTAGCGTTATCAGGTTTGTCTCGCTGTAGGTTTAAACAGTTCCCAAACATAGTGCCTACTGCAGATGAATTTGTGTGATTATGCTCTCTGAAGGGCATCATAAATATTTACATAGCATTTATTTTTTGTTGGACTCTTCATTAATGGCAAACTCAAGCATTATTAACTTACATGATGCGAATCTGGAGTGCTTGGTTTAAACCATCGACCCCTGGCAAGTTACTGACAACATTGCCTGCATGTGATGTACAGACATGCACATCACATCGGTGGTAGACAAGTGTCCTTCAATGAATGACTGTGGAAATGGTCACACGAGCAATTTTTCAAAGAATTTATCAAATGACATATTGAAAAATTAGGTTTTATTTAGAGCAGCTACACCATTTGTAAACATCACTGTCCTCCTATAATGACAGAACAATATCATTCACAATATTCATTAAGAGCCAGTCAAATACATAAAAGAAAATAAATAAAGACATAATAAAAACTTCCAATTGAACATATTGAGAAATAATTAAAAGCTCTGCAAGAATTGCCTTTTTTTTTCAGTTCCTATTGTGGTCTTTAGTATGAAAAATATATCTGATCATAAATTCATTTAATCTTACTGTTTGTTCAGAAAAATACTGACACTTGGGAAATGATATGAATACTGTGTGTGCCATTGGAGGCAAATTCTGTATCCTCTAGCAGTACAGTATAAATACCCATGACATGGAATGAGCCAGACCAACCCTCTCAGTGTTGATTTAAAATGCCCTATCTCTTTCATTAGCAAGAATGAAAAAAAAGGTATTTTCCTACCCTCTGATCCTCTTTTATCTGATAGACTTATAGTGCCCGTGGCTTCATCAGCAACAGGTGGTTAGTGAAATCTCAACCTTTGATTTCAATGTTTTTATGTTTTATAATTGTTTTTTATTTATTGATCTATTTTTTTTTTTGACAAACCTACGTGTAAATATAAGCCTTTTGAAGTTTTGTACTACATCATCAGAAACTTTGATGCCATGTCATACACCTCACCTGTTATATATGTAAATGTATATGTGCCTAATGCCTCAACCTTTTCACGTCTGAAAGAGCAACTTGCAGTGCAATTTATACACCTTTTAAATTTGATTTTGGATACCAAACTACATTCGTTGTATTGACTGCTTCAAAAAAAGTATAATTTTATCAGTCTACACAGAATAATGCCTTCAGAATAAGCTTGAATAAACACCATGGAAACATGTGAAAAAGTTGAAGAATTACAGTAGATAATGGACAGATTTATAGAATTTTGGTACATGAGAAGGTCTGTGAGCAACCTGCAGATAGCTGTGGGTTTCTCCCGGGCTCTGCCTGGTTTCCTCCCACCATAATGCTTTCTGCCACCCTACAGATGTAATATTTGGGAGTACAGCTTAAAACACCAGTCAAATAAATAAATATAGAATTTTCAGCATGTCTACTGTATGGAGTATTTGTGCACATGTAGGTCATATATATTATGTGAGCTGTTCTCTAATTAATATTGAAAGTCGTTTCACTTCATTTACTAGAAAATAGAAGTTAGCTGGTCTTGCACCATTAAATCAGGAGAGTATACAATAGGGCCTTGTCTAATGTATGTTCATGTTCGTATAGCTTTCTTGCAACTTCAGAATCAAATCCAACGTTTTAGTCTCAGCCAGGAAAAACTAAACAATAGAGCTTTTTCAAGTGTCTAGCATTCAGACAAAATTTCAACAAAGCCATTTAAGAAGCTATTAACAAGGATATGTACCTTTGTTTTTGAGGTTTCTACCTGTAATTGTATTAAAGCACTGGGACACAGGGCAGGGCTTTATAATTACAGCTAAATCCTTCACAATCTTGCTCGCAGCCTTTTTTTTTCGGCTGTAATTTCTGTATTTTTACACATGTCTCACCCGAGTGTGACAAATTTATGGTTGGTTGGCAATAAGACCATGCAAAATAAGTATACAGGGAAATTCCCCATGCATATATTCCAGTTTTTTTTACATGCTTGACTCGTTGGCTGGAAAAAATGAATCTTGCACTTTTTCCAGACTGAGCGCAAAATTGACACAGAGACATTCAACCATAGGTGGGTTGGTAATGCTTGAATCACTCTGGCATTGACAATGGGTTTTATATACCTACATGTACACAGTATTTATATCGTGATGATTTATATCGCAGACGATGGCTGTTGCAAGGTTTCTTCCAGGCTGTAATGAGTTTCCGTTAGGGTTTGACAGGTTTCCTATCCACCATCATTATGTAAGTGAAATATGAAATCTGTTTGTCGAGTCTGCTGTTCATGTGCACATACACCATGAAGGAACATTCCAAGTCAAAGAGAAAGACCAAAAACCGATCTACAGAAAACCATATTCACTTGTAAGTTGTTATACATGTACACTCTTAAATATAATAAAATTACTGTACAGAGTAGACATAAAAAAGTTACTTCACAGAGTAAACATAGTAAAGTTATTGAACAGAGTGAACATAGTAAAGTTATGAAACAGAGTGAACATAGTAAAGTTACTGTACAAAGTAAACATAGTAAAGTTACTTTACAAAGTAAACATTAAAGATACTGTAAAAGTAAACATTAAAGTTACTGTACAAAGTAGACATGTTAGCGTCACTGTATAGAGTGAACATAGTAAAGTTATTGAACAGAGTGAAAATAGTAAAGTTATTGAACAGAGTGAACATAGTAAAGTTATTGTACAAAGTAAACATAGTAAAGTTACTTTACAAAGTAAACATTAAAGATACTGTAAAAGTAAACATTAAAGTTACTGTACAAAGTAGACATGTTAGCGTCACTGTATAGAGTGAACATAGTAAAGTTATTGAACAGAGTGAAAATAGTAAAGTTATTGAACAGAGTGAACTTAGTAAAGTTACTGTACAAAGTAAACATAGTAAAGTTACTGTATAGAGTAAACGTAGTAAAGTTATGGGACAAAGTAAACATAGTAAAGTTACTGTATAGAGTAAACGTAGTAAAGTTATGGGACAAAGTAAACATAGTAAAGTTACTGTACAAAGTAGACATGTTAAAGTTACTGTACAAAGTAGACATGTTAAAGTTACTGTACAAAGTAAACGTAGTAAAGTTTCTGTACAAAGTAAACGTAGTAAAGTTTCTGTACACAGTAAACAGTAAAGATACTGTACAAAGTAGACATTAAAGTTACTGTACAGTGTGAACATAGTAGAATTGTATTTAAATTAAATATAAAGTTTATAAAGTAAATCCCATCTCTTGTTAAAAAATAATAGAAAAAAAAAAGTCTGCCAGAATATTTAAATAAGGCGCATGTGCACGGGGCTCAGTAAACTTCATATGTAAACAAACATTGCTGATTTCACGCGTAAAAGAAGGACTTGCGGCTCGGTCGTGACAGGATTGGCCAAAAAGAGGTGTGAAAAACAGCTCAGCAGGTTGACAAGCAAATCTAAAGTTGTAATTGTTGGTCAAATTGAATGGTGGAGAACATTGAAGAAAGAAAAGGGTCTCTTGAAGATGTCGCTTGGTTTGAAGTTGTTGGACCCCTTGTAATAGGATCTCTAATATTTGGGACCCTATAGTAGGGCATTTTTGTTTAGTCTTTAGCATTATAAAGCCAACCATTGTTAAAACTGTGTCTATAATGTAGTATGTCCAAACTTCCCTTCCTCTTCCCCCAACACATACAGTCGGGCCCAGTCAGTAAGACACAGCTTTCTACTCAGTGTATTATACAGTATACACAGGTATTACATGTACACTGTAATATTGTAAACAAGTTTACATGTCACCTTTAAACAGTTTTAGCTTGTGGTTGAAAGGAACATAGTCTCATTGTATGGCATTGTGGCCAAATTCGGCTGTTGACTGCACTAAACCATTCAGGACTTTGCCAGAAATGAAACCCGAAGGGGGTTTAATACTGCAGAACGGGCAGGGATTGTTCAGCATTTAGAGGTCCGGGTACATTTAATAATATCAGCTACATGTACCTGGGGAACAATTTAATGATTACATAAGTATAATAAATATACATGTACATCCTTTTGTCCCCCCCCCCCCCCACCCCTCCCAACTGCCTTTGATGGCACTGTGTCACTGAACAGGTCCAACTGTCCAGAGATACTTAACAAATTCTCTGATATGGACATTTTGAAACTTAAATTTCAATTTGTTCCAATATTTGGATATTTTCAAATGAAAGCCTTTGTTTTTTGATGTTATGTCTAGTAAGGTTTGCAAGTTTAACTCATTATATATATGCAACAGAAGATAACTGTCAGGTTAGGAATATTAATTTACCTTATGTTTAATATTATGCATAGCTAATTATGGATAAAGAAAACTAAATATGTTCTCAAATTTATTAACTATTTTTTAAAAAAATCTTTACCATTATAAAGTCAACCACTGCTAAGACTTGCTAATACAAACAGTATAATATGTAGGCAGTAAGGTTAAAATCTTTATCTGGGTGTACCAGGGTATTCCACCTACAAAACTGACACCCCCCTCCCCCCCCCACCATTATGTGTATGAGGAAAAACCTCGGAAGGATGGCATGAAACAACTCTCTTGTAAATAAATAAAAATGAAATTTATTCGGGTTTACTTGTGAGCCATGGCTTGAAGCTATGAAGAAGCTAAATCCCTCTCCCCTCCACGATGCCCCCCTTTCTTCATGTCCCCCCCCCCCCCACACCACACTTCTCCACTCTGCATAGACATGCTCTTATCCACGCAGTTGGCTCATGACCCATATTTTAAGGGCAGTCGAAAATCTGGAGCAACTTTACATGTATATCTCTCCCATACACACCCCCTGGAGCAGAATACATGCATAAACGCCCCTTTTTTTTTTTTTTCCTGTCTGAGGGTCTCGATGTGGGGGGCTCTCTTTTTTTGTTTTTGTTTTTTGTTTTGTTTTTTTTGTTTCTCTATTTCCCATTGGGGGAGGGTGTCTGCTAGTTACCAGTCATATTTTTTTACATAGGCTTAGTGGTTTTCTTCAGAAGTGTTATAGTGGACCATGCACAAATCCCATGATGGGGTGCTTCGACCAATCTTCCCCAGGAACTATAGTGATTGACAAGCAGGTATTAAGGGTCATGAGCTGGACATAGGTGAGGGGTTAATATAAACACAGTTATCTTTAGCCAAGCATAAAGGGCATGTCACTGTTTCTGTACATGTTACCTGCATTTTTTGTCAAAAAAAAAAAGGATGTGTAAGTCTTTTTTGGGGGGGGGGGTTACATTTTGGACATAGGCCATTTGTGATAATGTGATATAGGTGATTGTCCTGTCCAAAAAGTGTCAGACTTGTTTATAGGCCTCCCAAGAGCATGTCATGGTCGAGTGGTCAAGATGCCTTTCTTTGATTTACTAGGTGTGGGTTCAACCCTAGCCTTGGACAGCAAATTTTGCTCTTCCTGTTCTTGGTGAGAGTAAGTGGGTGACAGTGCATGTATGGCCATTCGTGCCGTCTAATGATAATTTCTAAGACCACTAGTTGTGTTCAGACATATCTTTATTTTTTTATTTGATTGGTTTTTTTTTTACGCCATACTCAAACATATTTCACTTATACGATGGTGGCCATCGCTAGGGTCTGTGGAAACGAGGCAGGGCTCAGGTGAAACCGATGACCATCCGCGAGTTGCTGGAAGTCCTTCCAATGTACTGCCGGGGGGAAGCCAGCAGGAGCTGGACTGAACTCAGAGTGACAGCATTGGTGAGCGGCTTCTGGCTCATTGTACTTGCACATGAATGTCACAGGTGGGAAAGCTTGTCAGTAATTTGCCGCAGGTCAATGGTTTAACCAGGGCACCCTGGTTTCCTCCTGTCATAAAACGTTTTCAGACTCTAAAGCACTTTCTTCAGTGAAATTTATGCGTACTGCTATTATGAAAATGATGCTAAAATGATTTCTTTACATCAATATAGTCTACAGTCTCAGTATGTAGCAACCTGCAGATGGTTGTGACTTTCCCCTGGGCTTTGCTCAGTTTCCTTCCACCATAATGCCAGCAGCTGTCGTTTAAGTGAAATATTCTTGAGTATTGCGTAGAACACCAATCAAATAAATAAGTAAATAAATTAACTGTAGCTGGCAATATGTTGACTATGACAAGCATTATGTTATCTGTGCCTGTCCTTATGTTAACTGTAGCTGGCATTATGTTGACTGTAGCTGTCATTATGTTAACTGTAGCTGTTATTCTGGCCTGTCATTGTGTTGACTGTGCCTGTCATTCTGACTGTTCCTGTCATTATGTTTACTTTATCTGTCATTATATTGACTGTATTGGTCATCATGTTGACCTTTACCTTGCTTTTACCTGCCATTACATGGATGTTTTTTTACCTGTCATCCTATTTACAGTAAAAAGCACGTTTAGACATGTCATTCTGGTTGTGAATCGTGGAGATGACTTGAACTTTCTTAATGCAACATAGATCCCATAATCTATCTTAATAGAGTCCAGTGTTCACAGTCCAGTGTTTAGCCCACCCAGGTAATGTAATGTTTTTGTATGTTAATACATACAAGACCGTATCCTCCAGTCTCTCCAGGGGCGTACACAATCTGCCCTTGAAAGTGTGAATGCAGACATGCAGAGAGCTGCATGTGGCAAACCCTCCTAACACCATTACCACCTCGTTATCCGAAATCTCCACCCCGCACCCCTTTCTGCAGTGCAGCATCAAAATCAGGTGGGTTAAGAGCGGTATGCATTAACTGGGTGCCAGGTTACCAGGTGTGTTGCCCTTTTTGGGGCATCCTCCTGGCAGTTCACTGGGCACCTGGCAGACTTTTAGCTGCAGCTAAACCACACAGGCTTAACTTCATGTGCGGCTGCACCCGCTTTTCCCAGGGCAAAGACCGGGCAAGTTATTTTGGGCTGTTCGAATGAGACCTTGCCCAGGAGGGTAGTTTAAGCTTGGCTTGGCTTGTCTAGTAATCTGCTTAGTGGTGCGGTGGTGTGGAGCTCAGGTGTGATGATGCTGCGAGGAGTTTAGTGTATGGCCTTGAACATGTGTTAGAGACCTGCATGCCGTGGAAAGCATGCTGGCACATACATATAGTTATGCATTGTAACACTTGTACCGTGTGCTCTGAACTGTCTATGCACATGTACACTGTCAGTTGTAAAGGTACATGTAATGACCATTCTCTGCTTAAACCATGCGATCAGAAAGACGAGTGAAATTTGTTGGAGAAAACATTTACTGTCATAATACGTTTAGTCATATGTTTTTTTTTTTTTTCACCGTATGAAATAAATAGTCAGATGTACATGTATACTGTAAAGGTTGACTTCATCTATACATGTGCTGTCACTGATTGTATAAGTGTATCGTAGGTGGGAAGGTCAAGCAGCAACCTGCAGATGGTCATGGCTCATGGCTGTGCCTGGTTTCCTCCCACCATAAAGCTGGCCGTGTTCATTTAAGTGAGTACAGCATAAAACACCAGTGAAATAAATAAATATATAAATAAATGAAATCTCCTACAGTGAAGTCACTGTGATTTTGCTTCAGTGTAAGCATAGCATTTGACGTCAGAACAACTAATTTGTATGTTTGATGTCAAATTAAGTTTGAAAAAAGAAAAAAAAATCTAATGCACATGCATCAGGACTATGATTTCATGTGGAAATACCTTGAGTGTGATACCATTGTGCTTTGTTTCCGTTATACGCTGTCATTGGGATTCCTGATTGAATCCATTTGGGATTTGTAAATTTGACCCTACTGATTATAACAAGGGAAATTACTGATTAATTAAAAAAATTAATTGTTTTTTTTTGTAATTATGTGGAGGAATTTTCATATATAAGTCATCGTGTACATGTATATGTTTAAATATAATGAAACAGCTGATACTTATAAAAATAACTTTTTGTTTGGAGTGTACACAGTAGTGTAAAGGATTATTGCCTTGACCGTAACATAACGAAGTGTAAGATACGTGCATAGCATAGTTCGTATGTGTCGTAGCCTATGCTGTTAGTGCTTTTGTACTAATAAAACAACAATGTATTGTTTATACATAGTCTAGCGGCGGAATGTTTGGTGATACCGATGTCAGAATTCGTCACTCCAGTTGTTTATAGTTAAGACTGTTGATGATACAGCTGTGTATTTGCCTAGATGTATTACGTAATAGAGTGTCATTGTAATGATGCAGAGAAGATATGCGAGACAAAGTATAACAAATTTGGTAACTCATTGGTGATGTCCTAAATCATGTGTCACAGGGCAGATTCCCCAGTAAAAACAAAAATCAGCTATTCATTTTGACTGGTTTTTATACCTACGCATTTAACCCGTGGTCAGTCAGATTTATCACTAAAGGTACATTACACACTTCCTGACTGTGGTCCATGTCCAAGCCAGCGTGAACTGGGTTTGAACCCATGACTTCACTGGTGACAGGCTACAATGGGTTCATCTGAAGCAGTCTAGAATACTTGACCAAGAAGACACAGTTATATACAGGAACTTAGCCAAGCTTCCTTCACCATGTAGCTTTACTACATGTATTTAGCTACATCTGTACAAATCCCATTGCTTTAGTTTCTGGCAAAGTCCGTATGACGACGACGTATGAAAAACTTTAAACTGATGAGATGGGTCAGTACCCTGAAGTCAGTGGAGGAGACCTTGATTTGCTATTGATTTATTCTAGCCCCCAACGGCTGCACCAAACAGCCGTCTGTTACCAACCACATGTCGTATTGTTCCGTTGCCTTGTTACTAACTACAGGCCTAGTGTTTGCTGAACTCTCTGTATTGTCACAGCACAGTAACGCAGATTTGATTTAATTTTCATTGGGTATTGAAAAGTAGTTTAGAAACAGTTTATTAATGGGCTACTTTGGTATAATTTTCATTGGGTACTGAAAGTTTTTTACCCAAACAGCTTATAGATGGACTATTTTCATCTAACATTTATAGGATATTCAAAGTATTTTCATTTAATTTGTGAGACGTGAGTGGTTTACAGCAGTTTTTTGCAGGTATTAACACGGAAACTTCCGGACGACCAGAGATTGTGTATGAAGTTTGTTTTGTTTCCTTCACTATCTAAGGATAATATAATAGTGTTTATATCAATCATTATTTATTGTGCAGTGTTCTATATATTTTATTATTATTGAAATGAGTAGTTTCATCAGAATGATATGAAGTATGGTATCATAAGGTCAGAGGTCACTGATTAGGACAAAAGTATAATAAGATAAAGTGTAATAGAAGTGGGGGTCTCTGTGGCTCAGTTGGTTAGCGTGATAGCACAGCGTAATGACCCAGGAGTCTCACCAATGGGGTCGCTGTGAGTTCAAGTCTAGCTCATGCTGGCTTTCTCTGCAGCCATAAGTGGCAAGGTCTGCAGCAACCTGTGGATGATCGTGGGTTTCCCCCTTGCTCTGCCGGGTTTCCCCATTGCTCTGCCGGGTTTCTTCCCACCATAATGCTGGCTGCCCTTGTAGAAGTGAAATATTCTTGAGTACAGCGTAAAAAAACCACCAATCAAAAAAAATATAAATGTAATAGAAGTGGAATAATGGGTGTAAAAACAATAAGTGTGTAATGTGTAATAACACAAGTGTAAAAGTTGATGCATACTAAAGAGGGTGTAATAATTAATGCGCAATAACAGAAATGTAATAGCATAAATAATGTGATATTACACATTGGTCTTGTATGTCCTGAATTAAAAATTGATATTTCACATTTGTTTCCATGTGTGGATAAACAAGGTTTTATTAAATAATACATACATGCACATTGCTTTAATCATACAACGCATTTCCATCTTTGTAAATTTATATGTGTACATTTAAATTGTTTTGCTGTAACACTTCTGATGATTAAAATCTTAGAATTTTTTTTGTTTTTTTTTTGTGTTTTTTGGAAATTGGTATACTATTGTATGCAGACCTTGAATACAATTCGTGATGAATTTCTTTCCGAAATTGGTATTCCATTAAAATGAAGGACTTGAATTCATGTCTGTGGAAGTTCTTTCCGAAATTGGTATACCAAATGTTAGATGAAAAACTTGAAATCGTGTTTGTGGAATTTCTTCCTGAACCTGATATATACAGCACTATTAGACGTAGACCCTGAATTCGTGTATTAGGCTTTTTGGGGGGTGGGGTTTTTTTTTGTGTGTGGGGGGGGGGGCATTTTTATTTTTTTCGTATACTCTTATACGTAGGACTGATCCCCCTGCCGGACATGCTGGCACCTGTAGAATATTTTTCTAACCTGCAGTTCTGCATGTAGATATACAGTACATGTACATACTGCTCCATCTGTGTTAATTGTCGTCTGTGTGCTGTGTCCCGGTTTTAAACTGACCTGGTTTATTTTTGCCTGTCGCCTGTCATCGCCGCCCAGGAGGCTGATGTAGTCTAACCAGGTATACATACATTTTACAGTACATGCATGTAGTACCTATGTGCAGCAAGCTGTGTGTCATCTTCTCTCGCATAGCTCTGGTCACCCCCTAGCTCAGTACTCTAGCCGTGCCCCTTTACCTGGTTGGTATTGATCCACAGTAACCTGATGGGAGGATGGGGACTGCATGGGCAACAGGGAGGCTCTAGAGGATCCACCTTGTGCATCTAAGGGCTGGGCATAGGGGAGGCTATACAGGGACCCCCCCCCCCCCCCTAATGTTTCCTTATCATTTAATTTTAGGTGTCAGGTTTGAATTTGCTTTAAAATCCCTGTGTGTTTTATCAGGGAAACTCTACAGGCCATATAAACCAATATCACTGTATCCATTATGAGTTAAATGTTGGATGCTGATAAATTTAAGGACGCCTACGGCATTGGGGCTAATTTACTTGGAGCTCCCCAACCTGCAGCTCTGTACTCAGTCTGGGCAGATTACAAGCCCCAGTTTGGTCAACTTGTCTTTATTAAACAAGGTTTTATAGCATTGAACTTATAAAGTGCAGTGCAGAGGCAGGTCTTAAGATTTTGAAAATGTCAAGAGTTCATTGATTTTGATTTGCTCATTGTACTACACCCACTTTGGCCACAATCGGTCTGTCACCATTTTGATCACTTGCAGGCACGAATGAGGCTGAAACGATTAGCCTCATCTGACGACGGAGGGAGTGAACCAGCCAAATGGACGACCAGACTTGCCTAGTGTTACTATAATGATTGCCACATGTATTATCTCCATTATTTCTCTTCGATCACATGACTTGTGCGTACAACTATCAGAGCGTGGTGGGCGCTACAGTAGGGAAAGTGTCTAAAAATGTATTTATTTTGTGAATTTGTGTCATTGTCATGAATCGTTTTTGGTTCAGCCAGACTGCGAACAGGTTAGTTGAGTGTGGAGACCACTTGGTTGACATGGATTTACGCGAGGGAAGATTTAATGCGCCTGTGAAGATGCGGTAAATGTGGCTTACTGTCGATCCGACACATTAGACACTGTTATTCCCCATAACTCTAACAATTCATGTTGGTCGAGGGGGCCTCCGTGTCACAGTTGGTTAGCGCACTAGAGCAGTTTAATGACCCAGGAGCCTCTCACCAATACGGTCGTTGTGAGTTCAAGTCCAGCTCATGCTGGCTTCCTCTCCGGCCGTACGTGGGAAGGTCTGGCAGCAACCTGCGGATGGTCGTGGCTTTATTCTGGGCTCTGCCCGGTTTATCTCACAATAATGCTAGCTGCCGCCTTACAGGTGAAATATTTTTGAGTACATTGTAAAACTCACAAATCAGATCAAATCATGTTGGTCGATACAGACAGTTACATTCCGCAACTAATTGATTTGCAGAGATTCCCAAAAATAATATATGTGAGTAGTATTTCATTTAGAAGAACATTTTGCAATATTTCAGATGTAGTATTTGAAAGCCTACGTGGTTTGATTACATCAAGTTTCTTGGATGACATGCTTGACAGGTTAAATAAAGTGTCTCTGCAATTCCATATAATGGTAAAAACTGGTAAACTTTCATTTTGTAATTTTTGTATTTACACATGTTGCCTAATTCTAAAAGTGCTAATAATTTTATTCGGAAGGTACAAGGAAATTTACTTTTATTTACTTTCTGTCTCAAAAAATGCAAGTCTAGTATATTTTTGTTTTGAGCCTGCATACATCAAAGTGAAGGCCAGTACATGTATGTATGGCTCTTGACAGATCTTCACACCAATTTTGGTGTGTAAGCGCTTGGGGCCAGTTGTGGGAATGAAGGTGATAATTTACACCTGTTGTAATTTTGCACCTCACAAAAAATTAGCACTCCCTGTTGATACCCTTTGGGAATCTGGGGCTGTGTATTGGATGTTAACATACATGTAGGTGTCGGGTTAGCGAGGGGCTGGGAGCCGGGGCACCCTTAACAGGTGGGCATTTATCAGAGCTTGTTATCGGACCAGGTGAGAGGAAAACACCTGTGTGCAGGTAAAACTCATTAGCATGTTGCTCAGATGACACATATATATATATATATATATATATATATATATATATATATATATATACATATCAGTTTTTTTTTTTTTTTTGTGAAAGGACATAAGCATGGGTGAACAGAACAGGACATAAGACTCTGAAGCTGGCTGTCCTGGCTGTTACATTAATTATCAACCCAGCCTTCCCCCCTCAAAAAAAAGTGTAATGAAGACAAGTGGCAAAACAAAATGAATGGTTAAAGTAAAAGCAAAAGTTATGCAGATATTGGATGGCTCTAATTTTTTAGCATGGTCGTGGAAAAGCAAGCATTTTATAAAAAAAATAAAAAACTTACAGTACAGTAAACTCAAGAAAGCTGTCGTCTTCCCCAGTAATTGCTTCTTTTTTTTTTACTACTTTAATTTTTGTACCTGCCAATTTCTATAGACTGATGGAAATGAAACAGTTTTCCAGACTTCAAGTATAGGAAGCAGCTACGTACCACTAGAATATCAAAGCAACCTGCAGATGGTTGTGAGTTTCCACCGGCCTCTGTCCGGTTTCCTCCCACCATAAGGCAGGTCACCGTTGTATAAGTGAAATATTCTTGAGTATGGCTTAAAACTTGTATCAAATAAATAAATAAATAAATAAATACCATTAGAATAGACCTCATTTCAGTGAGATTGGTGTTACTGAAATTCTATAGTTACAGTGACATTGTTTTGACTGTTTTTCTTCCACCTTTTCACATGTTTGCATGGTGTTTATTCAAGCATCTTCTGGAGGCATTAATATCTGTGTAGACTGTGTTAATTTTTTGTGTGTGTGTGTGTGTGAAGCCCTGACACTGGCCATCCGAACCAGAGTAGTTCTGTCTCCAAAATCAAATTTAAAAAAAATATACAAAAATTAAACTGAAAATTGTTCTTTCAAATGTGAAAATTTTGTGGAATTAATCAGAAATCAATTTACATGTAGGATGTGATTACAAGATGGACAATCCTTCATGATATTCTGATGTTAATCCTAAGCCAAGCTGAATTACACTGCTGTATATTTATTCAAGTATTAGGCCACACCAATTGAAGTTTTACATCCTGAATAAATGTTTTCTCGGCGCTGAAGGAGGGTAGAGAAATAAAAATAAAAACTTGAAAATCATGTGATATGTTGAAAACGAGGTCTATCTCAGCAACTTTTCCTGTTGAAGACATACATGTACATACATGATCAGAAAGCCTTGAAAATCATATAAACAATAAGATCAGACAAATGAAAAAGTGGATTTTCATTTTTATTTTTATTCCATTTTTGAGTTTTTTTTTAGTGTTGGCACGCTCTTTAGACACAAAAATGAAATTGATGTTGCCCTACCAAAGCTGTAGGCTGTAACCCATGAAGTTGCATCTCCACCATCAGCCAATCAGTTAGCGTCAATTCTGTATCTCTTTAAAAGACCTTTATGTAATTCTGCTAATATTTCTCCTTTGTATATTAGTGATGGTCCCTTTGTGGTGTAATTTTATGAATGTTATATATGGCCCCTTCCCCTTGGTGACAAGGCTGATAAGGCCTTGTGCCACAGGTGGGTTAACAGCACAGAGTAACCCCCTGTTGCTATGGCAACAGGGCTAAATGACTCCTGGGCTTCCTAGGATGCTGTATTAATATTAGGGAAGCATCTTGAATTGGAGGAGCAGATTACCATAAGCTGTTTGAACCAGAGAGAAAATTTAAAAAGAGAGAGATAGGTAGATAGATAGATCCTTTATTTACCCAGGGTTACATAATTAGTTATGGAACTACATGTAGTTTACATTATGGCCCTGCATTCAAACCTATATACATTATTAGTATGAGTAGAAGAACATTATATATACAATAATATAAGATGGAAAAATGTGTGAAGATTTTAAATCATCAGCAAATTTGTAAATCGTTTGGGGTCGAGTAGGAATAGGACATATATTCTGTATCTAAACAGATATATAATTTCACCAGAACGAAATATTGTTAAATTGTGGAATAAATAAATGAAAGACACAACATTTGGACAATATTTCACAGACTAGCTCAGGCTGATACATGTAGAAAAATCAGGTTTTATTACATGTATATTTTTGTCTTGTTTATGTACATGTACAGGTCTAGTATATACAGGTGGAATTCAATTTGATTCAACTTAATGAATAGATTTGTACAAACAAGTGTAAATTACTCCATTATGTTGTGTTTATATTAATAATTGGAATTTATTCTTGGTGTATATGTGTGTAAAATTACATGTTTGGATTTTCTAAAATTTTAACATTTCTAAGGCCCAAAGATGATCTACTTAGATTTTAGCTTTTGTTGCAGATTCAGACACCTGAGAATTTGAACATTTGAATATGATTCCCTTGTTAGTGAAGATCTGTTTCATATTTTCATATGGTGCATGTATGCAAGCTTGGGGTTAAACATTGTATATGTAGTTAACAATTTTCCAGTCATATGATGACGAGGAGTCATTAGGTGTGTGCATACGTATACATGTGTCTGCCTGTGGGAGGTCGTGTCCATGCCGCCAAAGTGCCAAAGACACCAGACAAGACACCCAAACCAGTCATATCATACTGGCACAAGGCCAACCAGTCCTGCTCTAAACCAGTCGGTGCTGAGCACCAAGCAAGGCAGCAACAAGTACCATTTTTAAGGTTTTTGGTATGACCCAACCTGGATTTGATCCCAGGTCTCTCAACTTGGAGGTGGACGCTCTATTAACACAGGAGCAGTCTTTTATTTGGTTGATATACACATAAAATTACATTGAATTAAGTAATTTGGTTATAGGTACAGAGCATATAAACAAATTTTGATTCAGACCCCGGACCAGTGATGATGTGTTCAAATCCCACTCTCGCCTTTTTGACTAGCTTAGTCAGGAGGTTTGTGAGGTAGATGTACCTGTCAAAAAACGAGGGTTTACCCCAAGCACCCTGGTTTCCTCGAACCTGTCCTAGAGCGTCCATTGCAGGGGTGGTAGATCCAGGGTCAATCCTGGGTCATGTCACACCTTAGACCTTAAAAGAGGAAGTTGTACCTTCCTTGCTTGGCGTTCAGCACTGAGGAGATAGTCCAACAACTGGTTGACCTGCATCAGTATAATGGCTCGGGTGGGGTCGCTTACTTGCCTTCGATAAGGCGTCTCAATGAAGCAGCACTAGATAAAAGAGCGGTGGAAATCCGTCCTGCAACAAGGAGGCACATTACATGCACTCTAAGGACCCCTTCGTCGTCATATGACTGAAAATTGTTAAATACAATACAGCAGAGGGTAAGAGTCAAAATGAGGCTGGAGATTAGCCTGGAGGTCTTGCAGAGAGTATGTAGAGGGTCTGTAGACAGACAGTCGCCTGCAGAGTCAGTTATCTATCCACTGTGACTGATCACACACGTGGCTGAGCCTTGGTAGGCCTATGTGCTCGGTGTGGGAAGTTGACGATGGAAAATATATTCCTTTGTTAGAATGACTTAAAAAAATTTTTATAGACTAACACGATACATGAAACTGAAGTAAAATATTTGATGTGTGTGTTTTCGATCGCAAAGTGGCAGTCTTCTTTTAAGTAGTGATTTATGAAGGAGTCCAGGCGACATCTGTAATTGATCACCACGACTGCTAAAACTAGCACATTCTTCATCCCCCATGGGAAGTTAAAAGATGGACCAATAACCTTCGTTTCTTCCGTAGAAGGTTTTCCTTGTTGTGGGTGTCATTTGGTAGTGAAGAATTATCTGCCGCTAAGTGAGTCAGAAAACCAAATTGACACTTTGAAGCCGAAACACGGTATTACAATAAGAATTTGATGTACAGAAGTGGTAAAAAATAAAAACACGATTCAGGACAAGTTAAATTTTTGTCTGTATGACTGTTGAGAATTTGTAGTTTGTACGCAACAATGTTTGAAAAGAACCCACATAGTAAACGCATGAAGGAAAAAAAAATGATTTGTTTTAATTGTTTTTCTCACACAAACAGAAATAATAATTGCCGATTTGCACTAATAGACTTACCAGGCACAGTGTACCTAAAATATTTTTTCTGACTCTGTGATACTACAAAATGCCTCCACGGAAGTCATTCCACTTTGTTAATTTATGCTTACAAACAATACATGGTTTGCACCAACACCCAGATGAGTTCAGATATCAAATTTTATTTGTGAACTTTATTTGTGAATAAAAGTTGAGGCAAAGTGTATGTGAATAACTTATAAATGTAAATGTATATCAAAATTAGTGTGCCGACTGTTGACACCATTCGATGATATTTACTACTTACAATCAAGCAGAGGTAGGTTACACATTGTAAGATAAACTTGCAAACTAAGCACCCACTCATACAGTCTGGTTCCTCCACTCACTCATTTAGTCTGGTTTCCTCCACCCACTCATACAGTCTGGTTTCCTCCACCCACAGTCCTGACCACCATCAGCAGAAAATTTGTGAGTACGACATGCGCTAATGAACCTATAAACAGCTTCAGGGGTGGGAAGGTCTGCTAGCAACCTGCGGATGGTAGTGGTTTTCTCCGAGGGTCTGCCCGGTTTCTGCACAACTGCTGATCGCCGCCATATAAGTGAAATATTCTTGTTTTATAAATATGTATTCTTATTTTATAAATAATTTCAACATGGCTAAGTATTGTTTTCTTTTTGCTTTCAGGAAATGGAGAAGTTGCCAGGAGCGATCTGTTGTATCAACTATCACACAATATGTCCTCTGCGGAGGAGCATAACAAATTTCAAAATGGCTTCCTAGCAACCCACCTACCCCGTTACACGTAGTTAGTTGAAACTGTTTGTTGTTCTGCAGATGTTTTTTTTTTTTTTTTTAAGTAAAAATCTTGAGAAAAATTTGCAGACATACAAAATATATTACCGATCATGTTGTGATGATCACAGTACTTTATGTCAAGAAAAAAACAAGAGAAAAAAAATTTCACCTGTAGAGAGATTAGAAAAAAAACAAAATGGAATCTGGAGGAACGGAAGTTCTGCCTATCAATCTTTGCTCAACAAGTCGAAACAAGGTGTTTGGAAGAACACTAAAGGGCCATGAAGGTCAAGGTCAGCTTGCAGCTAGAATTACCAATAATAATAATAATAATATAAAAAACCAAGGTTCAGGATTGCGACTTTATCAAAAAGAGGCTTTGAACCCGGTGTCAAAGGTCAATGGAAGTGACCTGAAGTTGTCACCAGAATTAGAGGAGTCCAGAATTGGGATTCAGTGTTCAGATGAGGAGGATGGGTCTATCAACAGTCGCGGGGAGGACTCAAAAGACGAAACCGACCCATCATCCCCAGCAGCCGAGAGCATGGATGGTGACAGTTCTGTGTCGCCTGAAAATCTCAGTGAGTTTTCTGAGAAAATGGCTATCACTCAAGAACCAACTCTGATCGTGAACGGCCTTGACATTTACTATAAGTGTAAGCTCTGCTTCAAGGTTTTCAGTACTGAACAGCGGTGGAAACGTCACAAACAAGACACGCACTTCAACCCTCGCCTTCACGTCTGCCCCGTCTGTGGGGAGCGCTTCAAACGCAGCACGCACCTCAAGCGCCACCGAGACCGTCGCCATGTCCCTCAGGCCACGACACCCGTCATTCCTGTGCAAACGGACAAGCGCCGATTCTCATGCCCGCAGTGCCCGAGGGTGTTTGAGAGAGCCAACAAGCTTCTGGCTCACATCCAGCAGTATCATCAGAACAAACGCCCGTTTAGGTGCAGTACCTGTAATGAAGGATTCAAGCGGCAAGACCACCTGAATCGGCACAGAGAATCCAAATCACACAAACTTAGGGTCGTTCTCGGTGAGTGGTTTTTGTTTGGCCGCATCTGTATGATTCTCAGTGATTTATGATTTCTGGTCTGAAAATAATAATCACATTCAGTAAAGGTGTCTCGAAACAAACTCGTTCCCTTGACATGCTAAATTGTCAGGTAAAATCATTGCATCAACAAATATCAAGTATCCCAAGTGGCTTGATGTAGTATTTTGAGCGTCAGCCGCGATTGGTCAGATCATTTTAAGTGACAGCGGCGATTGGTCAGACCATTTTAAGTGACAGCCGCGATTGGTCAGATAATTATAAGTGACAGCTGCGATTGGTCAGATCATTTTAAGTGACAGCGGCGATTGGCCAATTTTTTGCTATCTTGACTTTCAAGGGTGTTCATTAGTTGATATACCCTGATTTCTCAAACTGATATATGAATAAGCAACTTTCCGTGCAATTTATTTACATTTTTGATTTTGGAGATGAAACAGCATTGGTTGGTTTTGCCAGTTTCAAAGCTTCACTAAAAGTATCATTTTATCAATCAGCAGAGAATAATGCCTTCAGAATATGCTTGAATAAACTTAAAAAATTTGAAGAATTACAGTACAGATGCCTTTGATTTGGTTCGCACAGAATTTTGAAAGTCTCACCAGTATTTTGGAAATTAGTGAGAACCAAAACAATATTAATCATTTTAGATGCTCTTTCTAGATTTTCTGATAAAATCCAATTTTTTAAAATTCTGATCTAAAAATGTCTTCTTTTTCTTGCCTTCAGCTAACAAGCCAGAGTACGGTGATGATGTCATCAATTGTGGCGATGTTCCCAAAGAGATGATGCAGTCTTTCGCCTCACACACTGGTATTAAACCTCAAACACTCTTCTCATTGGTTGAAAACAGTAGTAAGTTGCAGGGTTCCATAGAGGAAGACAGCCAATCAAATGTCAGTGCAGACATGAAACCTAGTGAAGAGATGATGGTTGTACAGGTCAATACTCCAAGCTCCTCCGTAAAATCAGTCGCGCTGGATTTTTCGATGGGGGACATAACTCCACCTGATGCAGCTAAAAGCGATACAAGTGCAGACAACTCTGTGTCCCCTGTTCCTATGGAAGAGTCTTACAATCAGTATTTGTCCAATTCAGTGAACGAAGCTTTGGCAACCGCTTCGCCCGACCCCGAAGATCTCGGGACAAGTTGGGGCCAGGATGGAGCCGTCACCTGCGTCCTCTGCGGGAAAATCTTTGACTCGGAGAAACGGATGAAGATCCATCTGCGTCAGACGCACAGCACAGAGCGGCGCCACGTCTGCAGGCTCTGCGGAGAGCGGTTCAAGCGCAGCACGCATCTGCGGCGTCACATGAACTCCAACAAGCATCAGAGGCTCAGTCAGGCTGCTGGACAGAATAAGGTCTACGGTAAGATGGTGGTAATGATGTCTTTGAAAAATGGATTCTATCTTCCTGAGATGCAACCTCAATACTTCATGTGGCCATCTTGTTTTCCCAAATTCCGGCAAGGAGTGCTCTCGGATCAATATAGTTCTCAGAATCAGGCAAGATGCGTACCCTAAATAACCATAAATTTTGTCTATGACTAACTCACCCATTTTTCCTAACTCTAAGAGTTCTTTTGATTTTAGAAAGGTTTTCGAGGTTTGCTTGGAACATGGGATGATATTGGAAAATTGTAAATTTATATAAATGTGAATCTCATTAACTGACTTAAGGTCTGATATGACACTAGACATTACACCAGATGGCAGTTTAGATTTCTTGATTTGCTCGGTGTTTTACACTGTACTCAAGAACATATCACTTATACGACGACGGACAGCATTATGATGGGAAGGACTAGGCAGAGCCCTGAGGATACCCATGACCACCTGCAGGTTGCTGGAAGACCTTCCTGTGTACCGCCGGACGGGAGGCCAGCATGAGCTGCGACCGCATTGTGATAAATTTTGAGGTCTTGACATGAATGTAGCCAGAGACTTGTCTGCCCATCATTTTGACGGTGGTTTTCAGATTTCAAAGGTGAAAATTTCAAAGAAAAAATCGCCATACACACATCTTTGTACTCCTGTAGTGCTATTATTACAGGCTCAGCATGATAAACTTACAAATTTATTTGTATCAGTAGGTTGTTAGAAGACCTGTAAACTGTTGACATACACACCTGTAGAAGTTGATGTGGAAGTTAGGGTTTAGGGGACCTATTCCATGACAACATGTAGCTAAAACCTGCATATTTGTCTGAATACTATTTTTCGTACTGTTTGAAGGTTTTTGTAAGTTCCGGTAATGAATGTCGTGTTTCGCTTTTGTTCCAGGGTCATTGGACGACCTTGAAGAAGAGGAGTATACTCACCTGAACGGGGCGTATTCCCGTCTGTCCAGAGGAAAGCACAGGTTCCCGAAAGGCCATTACCTCGATGATTACGATGACATTCCTATCTCCATGGTTCCGAGGTCACACCCCTTGCAGCTGCCAAGGCAAGATGCGGACGACGAGCCCAATGGATACATTGCCATGGAAACGGAAGCTACGGAGGCAGAGACTGTGATTGCCAGTGGCAGCAAAACAAGTATCTCTCGTAACCATGGTAACTATTAGCTTTAAAATGATATATATACTCTTTCCTGAACTGTTCCGAAATGTTTTGTTTTGTCTGGCATCTGTTTTTGAAAGTAATGAAACGTTTCTGCAGCACATAGGTCATTAATATACAAAATATATATATATGGATATGGTTTCATTAATAATAATAATAATAATAAAAATAATAATTATAAAGTTTATTTAGAGAGGGTTATACATGCTCTGTCATAGTTGTTGATCTTCCCTGAGGCCCTCTTACTCACACATTCACACAAACTTTCAGCCTGTAGTTGTAAGATTCATAGTCCAGTAAGTACAAAAAAAGAAACCCAGATAATTTTGTGTCTGTATACAAGTACAGTCAGTTTATACACTGTGCAAACAGTCCAAGTTCATATGATCTTCTACACAGAGAATAATATCATGGTTAAGTATTGCTTATCAAAAAGAAAATATATATGTACAAATATAATTACATGTAGACATGCTGAAATGGGAGAACATGCAAAAATCTATTTAAATACTATTTGTCCTTTCTTCTATTTTTTGGCTTGCTCTATGAAATTTGAAATAGATGGAGATTTCTTTTACCAGAAATAGTGTAAAAAATTAAAAAGAAAAAAGGTAATGATTTGTGTAAAGTTAGGTGACAGCAATGCTTGAGTCAGTGCATAAATTGTAACTGCTGGCTATTAAAACCATCAAATTGCTCCCCTGCAGATGTCTGCCTTGTGACCAATGAATGCAGCTGTCTCTTTATTTTGTGATACCGCATTGTGAATCAGGAGGTTTGCTAGGGAAAGAGATTTCCTTCGACAAACCTGATTGATGAAAAAATCAGTGAAATACATGTAATATTGAGTAAGCCCTGAAAACACTTCAAACAACTACATGCAGTCCTTTAATCATCAGAGTTTAAATCCAGCAGTCAGGAGATCATCCGCCAAAACATGGACTGCAAAATTATGTTTAAATATTTTAGAAAAGTATGTTTTGTCGACACATTCAGATAGTTACAAACACTAAATTTCATTCATTTCTTTTCTTTATTTTTTCATTTGTAGATGAAGGCGTCAGAGAGGGTCAAAATGCCCTACCAAATTCCTACTTCCGATCGAGCGAACTTATTTCCTTGCTGGATCGTAAGCGTGTTTATCCAGTCAAGCAACACATTAGTCAGCCAGTCAAACGCTCAACACACAATTTTGACCTGGATAGTGTGTCAGTTATCAAAGTGGACCCAGAAAACTATGACTTGAAGTCTTCTTTGCAGGAGAGCTCTCTAAGGGGGAGGACTCCGAGCAATCCTGAACCAACAGGCACAGGTGGGTGGTGAGAATGAATTTCAGTTCTGCCTCAGTCATGTCTTTTCACCATCGCCCAATGAACAATGAGAGCAGGGGAATCCACAGATTTCCAACTTAATGCTTTACTGTAAATCTTAAAGCTTTTCAAGCACTAAAGCCCTTCTCTCAATGAAATTTAGTGAAATTTATATATACAAGTAGTATGAAAATGATGCTAAAAATGGTTTGTTTGTGTCATTAAAGAAGCAAGGCTCATGAAACTGTGCGATTTGTTTCTCTGTACTTCATAGTTCTCTCAAAATGTTGGTTGCTGAGGCGGTTAAAAAGGTTGAAGAATTAGGGAATAAAAATCTATATATGGGCAATTATAAGCAATCGAGATTTTATAGGTCCATTTAGGTCTTTTTCTAAATTTTGGGTTTTTAAGTGACATCTAATTTGGCTGTATATAAGGAATGCAGTCGAAGTACACTTAAATACACTGTGTGTCAGAATTAATTTATTTCTGTGACACTTTTTTATGTTAGTTTTTCACTCACATGATTGTCAGTTTTATGTGTGAAGGAAATGGAGTTGTGTGCAGTTGGGAAACAACCACTAGCACATCACCAGGTAGATGCACCTGACAAATTTACGGATTTAAATCTGCAGTCGAGCCAGCAGGAGCTGGATTTGATCCATGACACTTTCAATTTCTCACAGGTTAATTGTCTAATGGTCTAATGGATCTAATGGATGACTGTTGTGATGTTTCCTTAGGTATCCACCACTCATAAGCCTAACAACAGTCGCATAAAATGAAAAATTCATGAAACATTTTTAAGATGGCTCAATCAGTGAATGTTTAACTCGCCTTATTAAGTAAGTAGAGGTATTGTGAGAAGGGGGATCAGATGCTGTCAGTGGTGGACGCGGTGTCCAGTTTGGTGAAAGTTTTTGGCCATTCATAGGGTTGCAGTGGCCACCCATAGTACAAAGATGGCCAATCGTTGGTAGCAATTTCCATATCGAAGACCAAGGCAGTCATTCACCTTGTAGTTCAACATTTCGCAGTTCCCGATTTGCATGTCAAAGACCTGTGTCTTGTTGTGCATCAACACGCCGCAGTGTGTTTTACCACCACAGTGATTTACAACTCCATAACATATGAGGTCACTGCTCTGCAATCTTTACACATGCCATAAACAGTGACAGTTGTGGCAATATAATAATTTTAGTCTTTCTTGTTCATTTAATGGCAAGATCTTAGCACTATCTAATTAGAGAATAATATCTGTCCATAACAGCGTCAATCATTCAACTTTTTTGGGGTTTAGAAGTCAATATTTGAATGTATCACATGACTTGAACATTGTGCAGTTTCCTATACTGCTTAATCAGGCCAACTACCAGCATTCTCTGAATGCCTTGCTAAATAATCTGCTGATTGCATTATGTGTCCACAGATTTGTTCTTGGATCATCCCAGAAGCACGCTTCGTAGTCTACTTCAGAACTCCACTCTGTCCTACAACCGCAGCAGGGATTCTGGGAAGCAGGGGGCTTCTGGGATTCATTGCACTGAGTTGACGAGGGGAGAAGCCGATCTTACTCAGTACATAGTCGACATGTCGCACAAATACTCGCTGAAGCCGTGGCAGTGTGTCATATGTCAACAGTTTTTTGAAAGTCACTCGTACGTCTTGATCCACATTCGGAACTTCCACCCGGACGTACGACCTTTCCCCTGTGACCTGTGTGAGAGGACATACATGACACGACAGGATTTGGACAAGCACCTCACTCATGTGCATGCCACAGACGGGAGAGGTAGGCAGTCGAATTTAATGCATGAGGTGCTTGGGAGGGTGGGGAGGAAGAGGTGTTAGACCATAACATTTTTTAATGTCCCTCCTTTTTTTTTTGTCCCTGCAAGAATTAATTGTGAATGAAAAATTCAGCTTCGGCAATTTTGACAGTTTTGATTTTAAAAGTAAAGATTGAACATGATTCTAGTGGGATTTAATTGATGATTAAGTTTCAAATCTGTGATGAAGATTACTTTAAGTTTAAGATACCAGTACACTGAGACTACATATTACCTAACAAAGTTTTGGAGGCAGAGTTTAAAACAATGTGGACAGAGTCAGCCTTGCATGATGTAATTATTCAGATGTGATCAAGAGTCTCTTGGCCAGGGATGTTTCACATCAAAGGAAGTTTGTGAAACACAAGACAAGACTATCGCTTCCTCAGGGATAATCTCCATCCACAAATCTTGTTGCCATCATAAGTATCAAGCCAGATGACTTTGCGTATGATGTCAGTCATCAATTTGTTTCTCCTAAACCCAGCAATTGACAAATATCATGGTCTGAAAATTGCAATTATGTTGTCTTTGAATTTCAGAGGTCTCACATCAGGGTAACCAGGACAGCCAGCCCAAGCCTGTGAATCGCCGCAAGAAGACAATGCCTCGGAAAGTCTTGTATCATGTGGAGGCCGACAACGGAGACCTTGAGGTCAATGATTCTGACCTTGAAAACAACGGTGAGGATGACCTTGATATTGACCTTACTGAAATTATGTCTCGTGCAAACGGCATCCGGTCCCTGACATTTGTTGACACAGACACGGAGGATGAAATGGAGTCCATGATGTTCGTCAAGAAGAACACAGTGGTCAATCGGAACAACTTCGAGTGTCGAATCTGCCAGAAGGTGTTTTCTGCCCGTCCCAATGTTCACACTCACATTCGCCAGATTCATCAGAATGTACGGCCTTTCACCTGTGACTTTTGCGGCGAGAATTTCAAACGCTGCACTCACCTTCGCATCCACATATCCCGCAAACACTATGACAGCGTTCGCGGTGAGAATTTGCTCACGGACCAAGGTCGCGATGACCGCGATGACCGCAGTGAAGTTCTGGTGGTGTACCCCAAACCCAGTCAGTTGTTGCATAATTCAATCTTGCGTAATTCCTCGGGGATTTGGAAATGCTCACGCTGTCCAAAGACATTTCCCAAGAAGGACTTGTATCAGCATCACATGAAACTTCACTTGGCTGCGGAAAACTGTGCATGCCCTTTCTGCGACAAAGTGTTCGGCCACGAGAAAATTCTACGGCAGCATTTGCGATCTCACGAGGACGAACCCCGTTACGTGTGCACTTTGTGCAACGTCTCGTTTCTACTCCAGTCCGCGTACGAATCCCACATACGAGAGCACAGCGAGTTCAACATGGATGACTCGGACGATGGTTACTATGACAACACCTTGTCAGGGACGGTTGCTAAGCCAACAGCTTTCAGCAAACCACTCAGCCTGACCAACAGAAGGCGAGACCAGGTGGAAATGTCGATGGATGAAGAACCAGATCCAGAAGCCGATCAAGAAGTAGTCAGTGAGGGCAAAGTCAAAGAGGTCATTATCAATTTGGAAACGGTCTGCGCCGTTTGCAATCAGGAATTTAACGATATGGACAGTTTGCGAGCTCACACGCGAGCTCATAAGAAACCGTACCGCTGTCAGTACTGCAACAAGAAGTACGACAACATCTCTTACTTGGAGCGCCACACGCGTGTGCACACGGGCAGTAAGCCTTATGTATGCTCAGTGTGCAACCGAGGTTTTCCGAGGAAGGAGCGCGCCGAGGAACATATCGTAAAATATCACTAGGGCTGCTCAGAGAAATTCACTGCCGGATTGTTCAAAATTGTCTTCAGCTGCAAGACAAAGGTTTAGAGCAGTGTGCTGCAAATTCATATTTATGGGAGTAAGATATTAGTTAAGGAAGAAGCCCTAGTAAGGAACATGACTGTTGGTTCTGGGAAATTTGTGCTGTTACAGTAATTTCAGATAACTGCATCAAGGAGTATGGTTTTGTTTTTTTTTGATGCTCGCTGAAAAAGCCTTCATGGGAGATGCAAAAAAAGAAGTTGCAGTCATCATCACGTGCCTTGAAAAAAAAAAAAAAAATGTGGAAAGAGCATGAGAAAAATGTTGCCCAGGGAAATTTTGAAGTTAACATTCATGGTTGGTGAAGGCTGGTCGTTTATAGTAAGGAGTAGCACCTGGAAAAAGCTTTCATTGAAAATGACCAAAAGTCTCTAGTTAAAGTGATCAAAACATGCACAAAATGAAAAATGATTATTGAAAGAAGAAATGCACAAGATTTTGTCAGTGTGGAGCGTATTTAGGAAGACAAAGTAGATATGACGGATTAAACATGCCCGGCAATGATACTTTGTGAAATTTGCCCTGTGAAATGAAAAATACATTTGGTATTGTGTCAGGTATTTATTATGGCATAAGTGGAGAGATATGTTTGTATATTTATGTATATGTGTATTTGCAACTAGTCAAGAGGTTTGATTGGCCAAGAGCCTGGTTCGGTGAGGTCGTTATGCGGTGGGAAGAAAATGATAAAGCCCATATTAAGAACTGTCATCGTGGATTGATCTAGAAGCTATCAAAGTTGGGGGGTTCATTTGTGAACTGTTCAGAAACAAGGATGTTGTCTCCCAGATGTCATTGGAAATTCGGGGGTTCCTCGTTATTTTTGCGAAACAATTTACTCACTCTCCTGCTATTGCCTGCTATTATTCCTGTAATAAGGTTTCCTTATTTGGACTTGCAGATTTTTGTATGAAGACATTACCACTACATATTAATGCTCACTTCCAAACTTTGTCAGTATGAGCCAAATGTTTGATCTAAGGTTCATAAAGTACGTTGTATTTGGTGAAAGGTTTGGTCAAGATTTTTTTATATGATTGCAAGATCTATGCTTCTAATATTTGATCACAAACTGTTGATCAACATCCCAAATTTTTGATCATTTTGATAATGATTTCATTTGGTGTACTGCAGTGATCTCAGATCGTAACTACTAAACATTAAAATGTGATCAGTATTCACTCATGTAGTAACCATAATCGGTAGTATTGATCAATTCAGGTATGATTCTAGAATTTGATCATAAAAGCTGCTGACCAGCCAGATCCAAACCTTTACTCATTGTGGCCTTTCTGTAAGACACTTCAAATCTGTCCACTCTTTCCTCCTTTCAACTTTAAATGGTTTGTTCTCGGCAGAATATTATATGTACTCTTGAAATATCAGTGTAAAGTGTTGGACGTTGATAATGGAATCGTCTTGTGTTGACGTCACCATGGTAACCTTATATCTTGTCCTTATAGCCGCCCCTTACTTGGTACATGTAGATACTGATAATATGTGACATGATGAAGTTGTAAAGTCAAATTGATGAGATTTCTCCTTTTAGGAGTTAATAACGGCACTTGTTGAGTAGAAGTTGATGGAAGTACAGGACACGGAAAGAAAGAGAAAAATTGTTTGGAATATTTAATTTTGTTTGTAATACGTACATGTACTTAGATTTCTGTCTATATATTTATTCAGTTCTTTGTTATTTTTTTCCCCTTATTGTGCTATGGATAGGCCAGGGCCATATTTTGTTTCTCTGTGAAAATAGTTACATATTACAGTAATATATATCTATATCTACCTATAAATACATGTATATCCCAGAAGTATTGCCCAGCATGCCCCAGTGCTGTGATTTGCATATGTGATTGTGTTGGTTCATAAATTATGGTTGGTAATGCTATTGTAGAGTTTATGAAGCGTTTTGTTGTTGTTGTTGCTACTGTTATTGATGGCGACTTTTCCATGGAAGGTGGCGTGTTTTTTGGCGGGAATTCTCTCCCCCTGTTGTGAAGAGATTTAATTGTTCCTTGAGATTTTCTTCTTGATATCAAATTCTCAACCATATAGGGTAGAGCTTGTATTAAAGCTCACTTTATTGAAGACACATGTAGTTCCAGTAACTAAGCTACTAATTATTAATTTATGCCTGTCATTTTCACAGTTTATGTAATTAATTTTTTTTGTTATTGTCATATATTCTCAGTCAGTTTTTATGAAAAAGTTAGTTTTTTTAGAATTGATCGCACTAGAATTGATTAAACCTGATCACAAAAGTTGATCAACTTGAAGCAGAGAAATTCTGTGGGTTTTTAAAACAGTTTTTTTTTTGTTGTGAGAAAGTAATTAAGTTAATGTTATGGTTGTTAAAAAATAATGATTTTTTTTTTTTTTTTTTTTACAATTGTCGAAGAGCTGTGTTGTATCTGGGTTAATAATGCTTATTTCTCTAGTGCCTGTCAGTGAAATGTCTGTACACAAAATCAAGTGACAGATGTGAAATAGGAAACTGAAAGAGGAGGGTATAGTGTTGAAGATTCACAATGTTAAAGATATGGTACCATACTGAAACAGGGTGTATTACTTAAGGTAATGAAACAGGTGAATTGCAAATTTTATCAGGTGAAATAATGAAACTTCTGATAATGTAATAGGCATAATGGTAATGGGTTAATAGTGAAACAGTGAAACCTTAATGGACTTCTGGTAGCCTAAAAACATAGTGAAAGTGGTAATGCACATGTAATATGGATAGAGTTTTAATAATGAAAGTTGAAAAGCGGAGGTGACAGTAATGAAATAGAATTTGCGGACAGTGACTAAATCATAGGCATCGAGACTGGCGGATAATATTGCAGATGGCCATCTCTCTGGGAGCTTAAAGTTGATGGAACAGGAACTAAAGATATTAATACTTTGCAAATACCTGATGGTAGGCCTACAGAGAAAAAGTTCTAGAATTTTACTACCTGTACTGGGTTTGAGCCATCTACTTGCAGAAGTTTCAAAATACATAATGGTGCTTAACAAGTGAAATTTTCTTGCCATTAATTATTTGATAATAATTTGATTAATAATTAATGTGTAGATGTATTTTGTGCTGTTCCTTGTGGATCTACATGTATTTTACTCACAGTTTGTAAATATGTTACAGTTTAATGCGTCATGCAGAACAAGGGGGATAACCTTGTCAGTTAATTTGGAAATGAGGATTGAGAGAGTGATGCCCCTTTTATTCCTCATCGCCACCACCATTACACCTCAGTTTTTCTTTTAACTTCCCATCGTTCCTTTGCTAATTTATTGTTATGCACACTTTGTTCATACAAGTATGAACCATTTATTTTTCCCCTCTTTATTCATTATTTATTATTATTAATATTATTATAATATATAATTGATTATATAGATGTAGTGCTTGATTTTTGCAGACTTGAGTTGACCGCATGAACATGCAAATCATTTCAGAAGTGTTCTTAATACATTTCCTTGAAATGATTTTTTTTTTGTTCATTTCTTTGTGTTGTTACGGTATTGTGTGATTTTCGTGGATACAGTGGTGTTCTTTTTGTGAACTTGTTATTGTTAAGTGTCAGATGATCTACGTTTGTTTTCTGTATAAGATGTCTATATACAAACTATATCCACAAATATTCATACATCTATAAATATATATATATATATATATATCTATATATATATAACGTTACAGTATGACATAAAGAGTATCCTTTGAATAATAATAATAATGATAATATATTCTGGTATATGGTATTATCTGTGATAATGAAAAATGGAATAATTATTTTACCTTCTGTTCGTTGTCGCATGTTGTTGTGGGTCAGCTTGAGAATTGATGTTCGAACCATATGTTCTGGTTTTTTGTTTTTTAAAAACATTTCTCTTTAGATGATCTTAAAAATCAGGAATTTTAGTTGAAATAAAAGTTTGTTTGTTTGTTTTTTAAAGAAAGTTACATAGGATTAGTTAGTTTTTTGTTGGAAAAATGAAAGTTAGTTTTTTTAAAGGAAGTCAGGATTGGTCTTTTTTGTTCAAAACAGCAAACTGTGTTTTCTTTATAATTATGAAAAATGAAGAGTTTTAATGGTTAACAGCATGGAATGATCTGTTTGTTCCTGGAGGAAAGCCAGTTCATAATAATGTTAAATTTTAAAGGTTATATATGCTTTGCTATAAATTTTATGTTTTATACAGAGAAAAGTTTTGAATTTCACTGTCAGCTTTCAGTAAAAAAAGTTTAAAATAAGATGTAAAAACTTTGTAAACAGACAATTTTCAGAAAAGTGTTCATTTGAACACTTCTTGTACTAAGGTGAACTTATGAGGCATATAACAGAGGCATCACAAACAATTTGGCATCTCTCAGAATGCGACCAACCAAAGTGCAAAGTTTGCACTATTATTTCTGATCCCTCTGTTATCTTACGCTCCGGAGAGGAACTCTCCAATCCAGTTCTGTATTAGATCATTTTCTTGTTGTTTTTGTGTAAGCGCACTAGTGATGAGGCCATCACGGAACATGGCGTTTGTCCTTTGTTGTCATGATTGAAGTCAGTTAATTATTTTTGGTTGTTCAGTATGTATTTAAATTCCCTATTAAATTAAATAAAAAAATAAATAACATTTTATGTGGTGTTTTGATTCCAATGTCTGCAAACTTGTGGATTTGCTGTGGGGGGAGATGTTTGGCCTGCGTAGCCTAGTGGTTTCCTACTAGACCCAGGAGCCTCTCACCAATGAGGTGGCTGTGATTTTCATGATCACATGGACTGGTCTATGGAGTAACTCGGTAGGAGTTTCATGCCAGATTCACTCACTTTCTTAAGAACAATGGATAAATTGTCATCATGTCCTTCTACGTCTGGACCAAATACCATGACGTCATCCTGGAATACCACTTACCCGGGGAAACCATCTAACAATTCAGTCATTTCGCGTTGGACAAATTCACTGGCACTTGATATTCCAAACGGCATTCTCAAGAATCTGAATCTCCCAATAGGCGTTATGAAAGGTGTAATTTTACTGCTCTCTTCATCAAGGCCCAACTGCCAAGAACCACACGATGCATCTAACTTAGAAAATGCCTTAGCTTCTGATAGTTCATGAAGTATATCGAAGTTTGGTAAAGTATACAAGTCACGTTTAACGGCTTTATTAAGTGGCTTTAGATCACTGCAGATGCGTGCTTTACCACCCCGTTTAGGTACAACGACCCTATGTGAACACCAATCAGCCGGTTCTGTGACTGTTCGTATAACACCGAGACGCTCCATGCGCTTGAGTTGTGGAACAGGTCCTCGCCTAGCTGTTGTAGCACAATACGGAATAGCGTCATCTCGCAACTTAATTTTGACCATAGTGTCTTTCACTAGACCAAGTTCACCAAACACATCTTCACTCTGCTCTTGGTGTGTTACAGTGTCAAAACGTGCGATCAAATTCATTTCGACAGTTGTTGAGCGACTCAACAAATGGTCAATATCACTCTGTACTACATACACTCTCAGGTAATAATTTACGAAAACAACAACTGATGAACTGATCCAACACTTTAACTGACCTCCAGGACTGACCAAAATGACTGATGTTGATCTGAAAGGTCTCTCTCGTAGCTGAACGTTTTCTCAGAAATCACAGTCACATCAGCACAACAGTCTATCTCAAAGTCAATGTCAGTACCATCTATGTGCAGCACAGTTCGCCATGGCGGTACCGAAGTGTTGTGGACACTTTTCACTTGTCCCAGGAAATACCTGTCATTAGCGATTTCAGAAACGGGCTCTGTGTCATCGACTGTTTGTTTGAAATAACTCGTCTGATGCTCTTGCTTATTCTTAACTATTTTAATATAGCTTTTTAATTATATGTTTATTTATTTATTTTTAAAATTGATCAATCCTTTGCACATTTATTTATTTCTCAATAAATATTTTGCAATTAGATAATTTACAGGTAAAAAAAATTAAAGAAAAAATTGGTTCAGAAATAGATTAGTGTTTTCAAAATGTAAGCCACCACAACTGTTGAAAATTTATGAACTACAGACATAATTCTAAGTCTTATAGATTTGCTTACTGTATTATAATAACGTTTGTTTCTTTTCTTGGTTTCCCAGAAGAAACCTTGTCTATTTTTCAAATGAAAAGTTTTTTGTCCTCACACATTCTGAATAAAATGAAGTCCAGTGAGGTCAAACATTTATTGATTTCCTCCTTTTAAAATGAAATTATTTTTTTAAATACATGCATCACAGTTCATTTCTCATCAGCTGTAAATTATTCGTAAAATAATATCCTAAAATTATTATTTTTGTATATTTTAATACAGGTTTTATCCTTAGAAAAAAATATAGAAAAATGTGAGTGCATGAAAGGAATGTATTTCTTGCTTGAATTATTTGATTGATGTTTTACGACGTACTCAAGAAAATTTCACTTATATCACGTTGGCAGAAATGACTATAACACCACCAGATAACATACGACATGTACCGGAACAAGAAGAAAGACTTGGTTCTTAGTTGTGGGGACACATTTTTGTAACAGAATTAAGGTTGCCCAGAAAGCTACACGTTCTGATCTTGTTTTAACATTGCTCGAACAAAAAAAGAATCGTGCAGTTTATTGTGTAGGAGGGAATCTCATATAACATGCTGCATGATAGCTCCTGTCTACTGTACAAATGGTGGCCCGTAGCCACAAGCTGTAGCATTTACGCTTGTTCTGCAATTATCTTTACCTTGATGTATATTTCAGGGTTCTGGTCACCCTGTCTGGCATTCTGCCCAGAACCAGAAACGACTCTCACAATACTATGCGGTTTCTTGGAACAGTCAATGAAAGGGTCCTGGAGGAAAATAGTGCCCTGGCAAGATTAAGCCAAAGAATCCAATGGCTTTTTGTATATTGGACACACCTTCGTTTCCAAAGGAGTGCTCCAGAGGATCTCCTTAACCGAGATGGACTCCACCTTAGCTCCATGGGAGCGAACAGGGTTGTAAGAACTATATATTATATATATATATATATATATATATATATATATATATATATATGTAATGTTTCCATTCAATGATTCAGTTTTGCACCAGACTACTAAAAACTGTAGAAAATCGATATCTTTCCCTAAAGGTTATCACACCTAAACAACAAGGCCGATTCCGTCATTCTATATATATATATACCCATGCATGGTAATTATGGATCTCCTCTCATCGTTTTCATTAAATTATTCACGACCACCACAAAACCATAAGGATTTAAATCATTTTGCTGATGCCCGACTTCACGCAGGATAGCTCTAATGCAGAGAAACCGACGGCTGACGTCGCGTTTGGTGGAGGTGTAACGCAAACGGGGAATGAACAGAAAGAATCGCTTACGATAGGGCTTTTGAAATTTTAACAAACAGCTCTAACAAAGTATCACCTATCCCTCCAATCAAACCTATCAGCGGGGAATTTTTCATAGTTAGATCTGAAAACTTTAATGAATTGAAATGTTTTTCAAGGAAAAAAAGAGTCTTAATTGATTTATGGAATTTAAACGGATGGCTTACTGGTTAGTTTCTGATCCGAAAACTGTTCTTGTGCATTATATTAATGATAAATCTGTGTACACACCTTGATTCCATGGTAATAAAAAAATGAAGAACTCCAAAGAATTTGTAAGAACATGCCCCTCCTGTCATTCAGCGTGTTAAGGTAGAAAGTCAAAATAAGACAGCCATGGAAGTTTATCGACAAGCAGTTTGTGCAAACCCGACAAGCGAAGCCTGTCGAAGTCTTTAATCCACATAACCTGAAGCAAGTTAAAGACGCAAAAGAATCTGTATCTCGAGCTAACCGGTTAAGTCATGAAGATACAATAATAAATAATATAATCTCTACGAGTTAGCTCATCATTTAGGTGACTGCGTTCTGCATATGGCAGTATATCCCAACTTGATAGCAATAGTGGAATCGTCCGAAATAGTACAAGAATTTAACACACTGACTAAAGCCTCACCGAAAGAAATTGTTCTAGCTTACGATACCATGTTTTTATTTGGCGATTTTTACGTTTACCCATTAGTATACTGACACGAGCTGTTTAACGAATCCCCTGTTATTTCTTTGGTATTTCTGATTCATGATAGAAAATTTCAAAAATATCACAAATTCTCTTTTGAAACACTCATAGAAGTTATAACGAGGCTATCTACCCTAAAATTCTCCATTACTAATGACCCTGAAAAAGTAATAACGAAGGCTATTGAACAAACTTTTCAAAACTGTCAAATTTTACATAGCTGGAATCACCTTAAGCGTGATTTTAAATTCTGGCTTCGGCGGAAATATATCCTCAAACATCGCAGCCTACATGCAGGATTTGAAAGTTCTTTTACAATGTGACAAAAAATCACAGTTTTTGGAGACCTGTTAAAAACTCACATCCAAGTGGTCAGGCGCTGACGTGTCATACTATAAAAAAGGAATAATGCCAAATATTGTAAAGTTTTCTGAACAATAGATAACTGAAAAACAGTCAAATCTATCTGATTCATTTTCTGGGGCCACAGATAACATGTCTGAATCCTTAAATGCAGTCACGAAAAGTTTACATGGTTGGAAGGATATGACAGCAGATAATTTAGATTTCAGTTTCTTTTATCTCACTACGTTTTTTATTTTATTGTCACGAAATTTTGCTAGGATATTGCGGAGTAGGAAATTATACCTGGAAGGGCATTTTCGTACCTGAAGATGAAATTATTTTCCAGAAAAAAGTTGTCAGGCCAGAAGAAATAGTAGAATACATAAAGACAGATTTACAAAATATTAATCCTGGTGCTTGTAAGACATGCGAAGGAACCAGTACGAATGAGGACAAAGATCCATGTCATGACAAGACGCTAACTCAATCATTACAAATACAATTCACCTCCGCTCATGTAATCGGAAAAAAAAGATTTATACTGTTAAAATTCCCGACATCCAGCAACAAGAAAACAGCTATGACTGTGGTGTGTTGGCTGATGCAAATTTGGTAGAGTTCTGTTTTACTGGATACCGTGGGACAATAAATGTAACGGAGTGTGCCAGCTCTAGTACCGGTTCGCATGTCTAGCACCACAGCTCATATCGCACTGCGATGAAGAAACGGCTACTCCCAGTTTCTGGGATTACTACTGAAGGTTTATTGATTAGACTGAAAGCTCCGTGAAACGGAAGATAGCTAGAAACGTGCGTCAAGAATAGAGTTTACACAAAACGAAAATTGGGCACCATATGGCGGTTATAACATTACGCCATGTGCATTTTACATTTATTCCATTTTACTCGAAATAAAGCTTCTAGATGAAAAGTTACACAGTTATTCAGTTGAATTACAACTTGTCATTACGTTGACACTAACAGCTATGACAAACCAAAAAAAACATACTAATGACCATGTCTCTTTGAAATTAGATAGAATCTGCATTTATAGGTTTTCGCAAAATGGCTGCACACAGGCACTCAAAAATCAATACAAAAACATGGGGAATAACTCTCATAGTACAACGGGCAACAACTCTCTACTCACGGATTAATGTTACGCCTAGGACAGGCCGTTACACTAAAGCTGATATACAACACTAGTGTTATGAAACAACATTTACTTAAATGTCTGTCAATAGGTCAAATGGAACTTTTTCCAAAATTAGTTTTACAACAGAATTGCCTGCTAATACCGTAATACCAGTTTATAGGATATTGTGCCATTGTAAGGGTGGCCAGCCGGATTGTCTGGAAGACATGGTGGGCTGTGATGGATGAAAGAAAGGAGTGCCCTGCCTGGAAACATGCTTCCTGTGCTGACAAGTATGATAGATATATAAATGGTGACTGGATGTCTGACAGACACACCGGTAGTCCAATTCAGACATACCTTTTTGTAAATGACAAAACTGTGTTTGTGAGTCAGTTTTCTTACCCATAGGATATTTTACGGTATTTACAACACTGAAATTGTGAAAGCAGCAACTAAGAAAAACATTTATATAATACTAGGCTAGTTCAGATACAATTTTTCTTTCTAGTTTTTTAAGCCTGTACTATTTAATTGCAAAATGCTTATTTAAATAAATGTACAAAGGTATGATCAGATTTAAAAATAAATGAATAAAATAGTAAGTAAACAAATAATTATTATTACATATTAAAGAATAAGCAAGAGCATCAGTCGATTTATTTGACCCCCCCCCCCCCAAAAAAAAAGCTTGGTGTTAGAGCAGAAAAACTCATTTTGATAACATGAATTATTTCTGAATATTTTTCTTGCCGTTTTTTTCAACCTATACTATTTAATTGAAAAATATTTATTAACAAATAAATATTTTTAAATCAATAAATAAATGTGCAAAGGAATGATAAATTTTAAAAATAAATAAACAAACAAACATATAATTAAAAAGGTACATTAAAATAGTTAAAAATAAGCAAGAGCATCAGACGAGTTATTTGGAGAAAAAAAGAGCTTGATAGCGTTAAAGCAGGCCATCTATGTCAAAATAATGATGGTAAAAATTAAAACCAAAGTAATAATGAATACAAAGAACACAGATCTTGGGTAAGCTAGTAAATGAAACAAACAGATAAACAAAACGAGATAATTTTGAGAAAAAAATGTTTTTCAGGTTAGCGTGTATAAAATTATCTTCAGTATGTATTGTATTCGCTTTACATCTGTTCAAATTCTCTCTCTTCCTCCATGCCAGCAACCTCGGCTCTGCCCGGTTTCAACCCGCCATAATGCTGGCCGCCGGCGTATAAGTCAAATATTCTTGAGTATGGCGTAAAACACTAATCAAATAAATAAATCTCTTCCTCCAGCTGACTCGTGTTATCTCCCCTGTGCGGCCAGATTTGGTCACGTAACTCAACCACTCTGGTTACTGAGGCGAACACTCGTGGTCGCGTTTTTTTCTCTCTCCCTATCTTGTTCAGGATAAGGAGCTGAAAATAAACTAACCCATAACATGTTTTACATTTCTGGATAAACTGAAATGTGCTCTCTCTGAATCGAGTTCATTTACGGATTTGCTCCCAGTATATTCCGTGCGACGGCCATTTATATGCAGCTGAACCACACTATATGCAGCTGACCGCCCCCACCCCAAAATTTGTTTGGGACCCAAAATTGTGAAGTGTTTTCAAAAAAACTGTGTACTCCCTCTCTTGCAAAAGTAGGGAATACCGCACTACCTCTGAAAGTTATCTGTAGCACCACTTGACCCGTGGACTACTGCTCAATAGTTGATCTTCCTGATTGCCTAAATGCCAACAAACCTATTATAAAAAGTTTTTTTTATGATCCGTTGAAGACGTTATCTGTTTAGTTATGGATTGAGCTGTTAATTACGTTTGCTATATTTGCTGAACATTTTGTTATAATCCTGAAAAGATCGAAAAAAAGGTTGACAGATTGTACATGTATTTTATGTGCCCTGACCATATTTGTACTGTTGAGATACAACTATACAATGTAAGAACCAAAACATGCATTGTGTTACGGTATGTAGTCTTGATCTGTTGCCACATAGCGCAGTGGTACAAATAATGAAGATTTTCATGCTCATAGTAACCGAACAAATAGAAATGGTAACGAGTTAGCTGCAAAAAAAATTTCGGGAAAATGTCTACAATCTTAAAGTATATCATAATATGACGTTCTGGTGCAATGCATTCTCTTTAAAGTCAAGTCATAACGAGGTGGGGCTGAGTCCTCCATTACAGACAGAATAACTGATAGGCCCTTTGTGGGTGGAGAAGACCAATGAATTGTATTAGAAGACAATTTGTCATCAGTTACAAGAAATATAAAACTAGAGGAAGAGCAATAGACCCATTTCACAGCTCTTGGGCTCTAGTTTTTTGTTGTTTTTTTTTCATCCAACCATGACAACAAAAACAAAAAAACATTATAAAATTAAACAGGGTCCAAGGAAATGCTGCCGGACCAGAAGTAACAGACTTCCGGGGACTGAATACAAGGAAACCAATCTCAACATTGTGAAACTGTAGCAGATTTCACATGTAGTACTGGATCTGATATCTCTTTCATTCTTCCCAACTTAACTTTCAGAAATAACGTGGAAGCTGAGCCGAGAAGAGATTGTCTACAGATCTCAAAGCTAACCAATTACAAGTTCCTAGTGGAATAATCATCCCAACTTTAAGCCACAGGCAAAGTGGCTGAGCTGGATTTGAACTCTTACCATTACAACAGTTGATTCATATGACAACACTTTTGTTCAGTGTATGTATGCTCATGAAACACCTGAGAAAACTGAATCTAGAAAAACGAGTATGAGTTAACCTCGCTCTACATTAGGACACCATATACTATTTCACATCAAGAGCAAATTCTTTGTAGAATAACCATCAGAACGTAAAGCTGCAGAAAAACTAGCCCGAGCTGAATTTGAACTCTTACCATTGCAGCTGATTCATATGACATCACGTCTGCTCAGTGGGTCAGCCAAAAAAAACCCCAAAAAACCCCCATAACACCTGACCTTCATCAAGCAAAACCTAATTTTATTTACTAGTCCATAATGACTTCAGAATTTATATATTTCACAAAAGCTCTCGTTTGGATGCGTAGGCTTTTTTTTGCACATTTTTTGCCACAATAGCACAGGGACAATACAAGGCACTGGGTCACCAAGTATATGTAATAATACCCCATTCACACTGCCAAAATTTAAACCGGATCAAATTTGAACTGGTTTAAATCGAAGCCAGTTGTGAAAATGCGTGCGTTCACATTACAATATGGCCAAGCCAGTTTTAAGCCAGTTCAGGGATTTGCCCGTTCACATTTAAGCCGGTTTAGTAATTGCGATGTCATGCTGAGCTCCACGTACCCCGGGACATTTAATCCAGTTGCCCTTGACACGGCACAGATAAACCGGCTCAAGCCCTGAAACTGGCTCAAAGCCACGTCGCTAGCTGGGGTAAATAAACCGGATTAAATGTCCCAACTTTACGTTCACATGGGCGACGCCAAATTGGCTCAAAGCCACTTTCACAAGTTAAACCAGCTTAACTTTGCCCGTGTGAACGGGGTAGTAGATGACAAGCACATGTAATATGGTCACAAACATACGTAATATGGTCATAAGTACGTCATAAGGTTACAAGCTCATGTAATAAGGCCAAAGCATAATAAGACGTTGGCTATCACAGTATTTGCTATAGATATAATATATTTGCGACTGAAAAGCGAATGTAGAAGAACAGGTAAATAGAAGTAATGCATGAATGTTAGCCCTAAAATATTTGCGTTCTTTTTTTTCCAGCATCGCCCAACCATACGAACAATCACACGTAGATTACAACAAAAAGAGTCCCTCAAATACTAATCCAAATACTACGTCCATAGTAGAAAAAAAAATACAGGTGTAAAACAAAATCCAAGTGTAAATATTCACAAGAGTTCCAAAAAACAATGATTATTATACGCAAGTTCTTTCTCTACATGGGACTCCATTTCAAATCAGTTGGAAAATGTAATTCAATCATAATCATGATGTAATTTTAATAAAATTTAAAAAAAAGAGGTTCAAGATTTCAATACTGAGGTATTTAAAATTTCTCTTAATGAACTGTATTATAACACTTTACATACTATTTCATTCATAAGAGGCAGAGGTATACATAAACATAATATCCCAAAATATTTTTTTGCCTTCACTTCTCATGAACATTCCATAGCTTACAAATCTTAACATGCATCAATATTAAACATACGGTACTTGTGCCAAAGAGTCCAATTGTTCAGAGCGGAATGCTACAAGCTTAACAGTAGCACACTTGTAGCATGATCCCAGCATTCCTCAACCACACTGTGCTATTCATCTGTTGATAGTGTGCATGCAGTTAGTGTTGTGGATATAGTCATTAGGCCACTGGAACAAACTGGAATATTCTTTCAATGTTCTAAAATCAATTCACAAATGCACCATAGACAAACCAGTGGCAGGCTACTGGTACACTACTCGACTTTTAGCTTGGCTAGTACTTCACTTAACAGCATCATTACTTTGTGCAAATAGAAAGCATGGAATTGTACAAGATTCAAATGGATCAACATGCAATATATCACTACATACGTTGTATTTCAGGTGAGCAAAACCTATATGTATTTCATTTATACAAGATAGCAAAACCAGTGCTTGATTCACAAGTATGTAAGATATCAAAACCTGTATTTCATTTCATAAGGTAACAATACAGTATATTTCATATGAACTAAAGTTCTAAAATTTGTAACAATTCAAAATTTCTAAATTCATTTAAAGAGAAAATTTTAAGAAGGACATAATTAATGAAAGTGCTGAGTGCGTATCATCAATTTTTCCATAAAATAGTTTTAATTTATACTTCTGTAGAGAAAGTGAAAAAAAAGGTTTTCAAGGAAGGCATCAAATTATAGCAAATAGGTAAATGTCGGACTAAACAAATTCAGATCAGCAAAAGCTAATTTGCGTATTCATAAAATTAAGTTATAAAAACATCATGCGTCAATAATTAATATATAACGTTGAAATGTAAAAGAAACTGAAAAAAGGCACTGACATCACACTTTTTTGCGTAGTGATAGCTGTTTTTACAGAAATAACATATACAACTTGGTCCCAACCAAGAAATAACATATACAACTTGGTCCCAACCAAGGAAAAACATTTACAACTTGGTCCCAACCAAGAAATAACACAAACAACTTGAACCAAACCAAGAAAAACATATACAATTTGGTCCAAACCAAGAAATAACACACACAACTTGGCCCAAACCAAGAAAAACATATACAATTTGGTCCCAACCCAGAAATAACACACACAACTTGGTTCCAACCAAGGAAAAACATATATAACTTGGTCCCAACCAAGAAAAAACATATACATCTTGGCCCAACCAAGAAAAAACATACATAACTTGGCCCAAACCAAGAAAAACATATACACTTTGGTTCCAACCAAGGAAAAACATATACAGATTGGTCTTAACCAAGGAACAACATATACAATTTGGTCTTAACCGAGGAAAGACATATACAAATTGGTCCCAAGCCAAATAAAAACACTTACATTTGAGACAAACAGCTCAGATCGAAAGCTAAGGAAAACAGTCAAATTTTGTTCCAAGCTGCGTAAAAACACATTCATCTTCAAAACCCCAAAGTGATATAAGAGACAAACAACTCATTTTTCTCTTTGCAGGCACATTTCATTTACTATGTTCTTTTAAGCAAGAACAATAAATCTGACATGCCAGAAGGGGGAAAAAAACAGGGAAAAAAAATGTGAAAAACAAACAAGCACATCACAGCTTTGGACCAATCTGTTTCAAACTGATATAAATCTTTCCCAATAAACCAACACCATCAGCGTACGCAAACTTTTAAAAAGTTTGTAAGAACAACTTTTTATTTAGGCAGTCATGATTGGTATTCAATAATTTGTATAAATAATATTATCTTGAACAAATGTGCATCCAATGTCATTCATGTCATAGCCAATCATGAACTTCAAAAGATCAACACATACTCTCCCACCACACGATACACTTCTTACAATTGGCTGGAGGGCCCAGATGTCAGCCAATGAAATCTCAATTTCTCTATGTTGTATTTCCTTTGGGCTTGGTTCAAATAGCATCTTTAACATCTGAGTTTTCTGAAAAAGACAAACAAACAGAAGAATATTAAAGTGAAAGGCAGCACCTGACCAATGTTTATGTCCACTGAAATACCACCTTTCAAATTATCTGAAACCTGCAATAAATGTTTCTCAGATTTTTTGAACCCAGTAAATTGGTGAAACTTGCTCTTGACACAACTTCTGCGTGACTCCATTATCGACTGCAACGTGACGCCACATTTTCTCTAGTTCTCTGACGTAAAGCAGTAGTCTATGGCAGATAAAAATGTCATTCAGAAAAAATATTTCTGCAGAATACTATTGACTACTAATGACATCTTTGATAATTATTACAATATCTATCTAGTCATTTGACTGGTTTTACCCTTTACTTAAGAATATTTCACTTCTATTACGGCACCCAGCATTATGGTGGGAGACAGAAGTCAGAATAGGACGTCTCATACAATACTGCACACATATACGTACACACATACATGGGTAAGACAATTTAACTGTGGAAATTTGCAGATAACTAAAGGTAATAATAACATAACAACGAAAAAATACACAGAGAATAAAAAGAAAGAAAAAAATTAGCAGCTATATTTTCCTAAACTTAAAACTTAACTTCATTTAGCTACCTGATGCAAATTTGATCCGTAGCACAAAATAAAGGTCACCAAATAACACCAGCCTAATGTGTGGAAGGTTAATAAAGTTGGTGAACTGGTGAGAGGGCTGAAAGGAAAATATTTGTTTTAAAATCAACATGAAATTACACATCTGAGTATGAGACAATTCTTCAAACCTTCATCAGTTCATCCTCATCTGAGACAGTTTCATTTCTTCTTCCTCTTCTCTTTTCCCCTCTTTGTCATCTTCAGTTTCCTCTCCTTTAACGCTACCATTGTCCTCATTTTCTATATTTTTTGACTGATCTATGTCTGCTTCTTTCTCATCCTTTGATTGGTCATCATTTTCATTGGATTTACTAGATGCTTCTTCGTGTTTCTCCGGGGAAGGGGATTTTCTAAGAGGTTCTTCTGTTTCTATGAAATTTAACAAATTTTTGACCAAAAATTGGAATTTGCTCTATATCCATTATACTTAGATAATAACACCTTTCCAAGAAATCAAACAGACAACAAAGTGTATAACAACAGAATCAGAGTTCGAAACTTACATAAATAGCACATTCCAATACAATAAACACAGGCAAATGACAATAGGGGCCTATACTCAAACAGACCAATCAAATTCTGCCAGAAAGCCTGCCACTTCTGAGTGAGACCATTGTAATCCAACTGATAATTTCTTGTCACTAAATGTAACTGTTTGGATTATGTGTTTAAATGTGGCTAAATAAATGAATTAGTTTGAAAATTACATTTTGAGGACACACACCTGATAAAGGGAATTGCATGATACAATCTCCAAAACAACTGAATTATTCAAATTATTCATTATTGATTTTTGATTGGCATATTCACCAAACATTTACCACTTGCATACATCAGAGTTTAAGCAGAAAAGATAAACCAATTTAACAATGGTCTTAAAAGAAGGAGTAAGTTTTATAACAAAAACAAATACATTTATAATTAGGACAACACAGCAAAACATACAAAAATGGACAGTGTCAGCAGTGAATGTGTAAATACCAAGCCATAAAACAAATATTAATAATGACAGCCAATATAAACAGCAGCTTGCAAGCAATTTGCATAATGGATACAAAAAGAAAACAGAAAGTAATAGTTACGGACCAAGCATTAATTAACAAACGTAAAAACAAATGAAGCGATATGACGGTAAGCGAACAATCCCAGCATGCATTTGTGTACACATACACAGAATAAGCTCACCCAAAACAAAATGGTTCAATAATTATACATGTATTACAAATGGAGCATTATGATGTGAGAATAGCTTTTTGGTTGACCCTTAAAACACATGATAACAAAAAATTTGAAGTAATGTAATACTTCAACCTTTTTGTATGTTTGCAAGATGTTTATTCAAACATATTCTGAAGGCATTATTCTGTGTAGACTGATAAACCTATACTTTTGTGTAGCCCAGAAACTGGCCAATCAATCCAATGTAGTTTTGCCTCCAAAATGAAATTAAAAACATGCATAAATTGCACTAAAAGTAGCCTTTTCTTATGGAAAAGGTTGAGGAATTAGAGTAATTCAATAGCACAACCCATTTGTGTTTCTTTAATAACCGGCATTTACATAATTTGATAGCACTTAGAAAAGGTGTACAAAAATTTAAGCACTTTCAAAATATGAGCGAGCATAACTTCTTTCCTGAAGACTGGTTACTGAAACTCACTTCTATTTTGTTTGGGAAACATTGTCTTCCAACATGCACAAACCTAATATAACATTACAAATGCAAAGGCTGTAACAAGATCAGTTTTGGATTTGTAGTCTTTTGGAAAATTAGAAGTATTTCGGGAACGAAATGCGCAGAAATATCCACTGACATGCATGAATGAACCCACCTAATTCTGTTTATGCCACTAAACCAAAAAGCGCAAAATGACTGAAAAATTACAGCAGTTTTAAACGAAAACAGATCAAGTAAAAACATGGCTCCAAGCCAAGTAAAATTCCTTTAAAACACACTGAAGCCATTCATACACATTAAAGCCATGCCTATTGTGGCGAAGCAGTCATTGTGTTAGTAAGCATACACACAACAGCGTTTAAACAGCACAATATGTGAATTCATACAAATAATATCACAAAAGCACAACCATGTCATTGATTTTTTAGAAACCATAAGAAGTCATAAAATCTGCTCCGCCTGGTACAGGTAAAATCAAATTGTACCTATATATCAGTCATAACATGCAAATCATAAAACCATTGATTCTGAACTTTATACACCTGTACCCTGGCTTACAAAGCTATAGTATACTCAATTTGCATCAGGTGTTTAATTTTAAATTTAATCAGGATAATGGTTTTACTCACCTTTAGTTGGAGTTGCTTCCCTTGAGTCTTTTTTCTCCCCTGAGTCGTCACTCTTCTCATCTTGAAGGTAAAAATAGACACAATAATATAATACATGTAATTTTATCGATGCCAAACTAAAACTAGTTCCGGATACCATGACCATTTGTTTGTTACTTTACTATATACATGCAGTTCCACAGCTGTATTAAATTTAACTAAAATCATAAAACATTTCCAAAGCTATTCTCACAACAAGTGTCAATTCCCTCCATGAGGAAAAGAATAAAGGAATGCCTGTCTACAATTTTTGAAGATGACCTTGAAATGTTTTTTAGTAACTTAAAAGGGCCTAATAACTCTTTTTTTCAATTCTTTCAAGAACCATTTTATTCCGATGGAGATCAATGGCTACTATTTTAGTAGATTATTTATCAGTCCATTTGAAACACGACATTTAAAACTGGAAAAAGTACTTTCAAGCACTTATCCCAAAATAAAGGATTCTCAAAACCTTGAAAACCATTTAACAATTTTATTTTCATGGATTTTGTGGACCACAAAAAACTTTTTGCACATCAATTTTCATGTGCAATAAACATGGACAATGTCAAACAACATAAAGCACAGATACCACCTGTTTAGGAAAAACAAGAAAAAAAGGGAATATCAAAGAGTTTGTAAAAGATAAAAGAAGATTTAAGAAAACCTGTTTGAAATGTTTAAGAATACAGGTGGTAATTATCTATGCAATCTGAAGGAAAAGCTCAGAAAGAATGGGTCTCTTTTGGGGAATTAATAACCTGCATCATTTTGGGGAGATTTTGGGAGGAATTTTGAGCGAATACATAATTTTATAAGAGAACCGGTTGGCGGGGCATAGGGCAAATTCACAAAATGTTGATGTCACTTGAGGTCATCTTGTACCCAGACCCCTTACCCATGTCAAACGTTTGACAGACTGGCTCATTTTAAGACAGGGTCTCAATATGATCTGATCAAACAAGAGACTGACAAACGAATCGACAGACTGACAGACTTACAGTAATGGAGGGACTTTTAGACCTGCATGTCACATCTAAAAGGAAACTGTAATGTTTTCAAACTAGTTATAATCTATTAGCAAGAAACCTGGAAATATTTTTTAAGGTGGTGAAGGCTAGAACTAGCAAAATTCTCATTAAAAAATAAACGCTGTTCAATATTTATATGAAAGGTTTGTTTAGAACCAAAAAGTTGCCACATCAACCACTGTTTGTTGCAGGACACTGTCCTCAGCCTGCTTTTTGTTTCCAGGCTTGTATTAATTGTGAAAATGAAGGATCACAAGAATGGAAGGAAATGAAGAAAAATAAGAATCAGGTATCAAACAGAAAATAACACTGCATCTCAAGTCTTAAATGCACCCCAGTCTGATGATGAAGTGTCTTACCAGCTTCACTCAGGGTCCAGATTGTGCAGGATTCCAGATCAGTGTAATAGTCTTAATTAAACATGTCTAAATCAATTACACCCTAATTACACATTGGCAGGTGTGCATTAAAACAGGTGTCTCATTTTTTTTTCCACCTTCAAAACACATTTTTACACTGTACATCTGACCGATTCTAAATAACCTATATTATTTATGTATGTACAGCTTATCAAAAACATATCTGTTTAAATAACTTCAGAAAAATGTAAAACTGCCTGTAAATTTACAAGAAAATAAAGCTACCCTCTGAAAGAGACCATCAAATTAATTGGCTTTTTAGCTCAGCTAACCAAAATGTCAACTTTATTTAAAATTTACAGGTTTTAATAACAAAATTTGCTTCATCCTGAAGAGAAATATTTTCTTTAAAAACATGAAATGATATAAAACTTAAATTTCATTTGGCGTTATTACTCACCTCTAGAGTCTTTACGATCACTCCTCCGTGAAATTGTACGTTCTCTTCGCTCTAAGGGGAAAATAAGGCAAATAAAAGTCACCAGGTTTTTTTTTCTTTCTTCTTTTTTTTACGGGGCCAAAATAAATATACACCTAGGTCAATGTTTGAATGAGTCAAGGCAAATTGTAGCAATATACTGCCAATGTATCATCATTACACTCAAAGCCTATCTTAGGGCTGAAATCCTACTTAATTCTAGTTTACAGTGCAGTTGGATTCATTTATTTATTTGACTGGTGTTTTACACCATACTCTAGAATATTTCACTCATACGACGGCGGCCAGCATTATGGTGGGAGAAAACCGGGCATAGCCCAGGGGAAACACCTGACCATCAGCAGGTTGCTGGAAGACCCTCCCACGCACAGCCTGAAAGGAAGCAGCAAGAGCAGGACTTGATCATGCAGTTGGACCTAGAGCTGTTTAGTACCTATAGGTAATACTGTAGAACCATCAACATACCTGCATTCTCACTCTATTCTAGTCCCACATGCCAACTCTTGGGGAACAAAGATTCAAACTGGTGCAAATTGATTACAGGCAATTGACTTTCAGATTTTTTTTCTTTAAACTGTACCTTCACTGTGACCATTGGACGTTCTTGACCTTGCAGACCCATGTGGACTACTACGGTCAGCCTTCCTGTCCTCCTCATCGGCCCGGATTTCTCGCACAATCTGCTCATTGACATCTTCCAGCGCTGTCTTAATGGCATCTTCAGCTTTCCTGTCCCCAAGGGTTTGGGCCAGCTCTAGAGCTTGTTCAAATGAGTCAGCAGCTCCCTGGTACTCCCTAAGTTTGACTGCGGGGAAGGGGTGGGGAAGCAAAGTTGTCAGACAGTAAAAGACACAATGCTACATACTCGCCGTAAAAGAGACAAAAATTAAAACTAAAACTTTTTTTAACAGGTCAACTTGTGAGGCTAAGCATCTGAGTCGAACTCAACGGTCGAACTCTGCCTACATGTATGTGTAGTGCTTATGTAAAAAAGATGAAAAAACCTTGTAATCGTGATCATCTAGCGGTGTTTGAACACATTCAGTTTGTTTGCAAGTATGTTAGCTACGATGGGCAGCAACTGGGCGCAAGAACGCATAGTTCACTGAACCTGGATACAACTTGATGCTTTGATAGAGTTTTAGAAAAGCAGACTGTGAGCAACTGCTGAGTCAGCAGTTTTGAGTGATTGCATGTGTGCATAGATCAACAGATGTTTCCAGCTGCTTTCAGATGCTCAGAGTCATAAGGTCAATCTTACGCCAAAGTTATAATGTCTGATGTTTTCAGGCCATACCTTCACTCTGAGCGATCAAAACTGTGGAATGTAGCGTCCAATCAATGTCGTCAGCATCTCGTGCGGCTGATAATGACTTCTCCCCGTATTCTTTAGCCTTGCTGAAATCCTCCATCTCGAGGTAACATCGCCCCAGCTCATGGTACAACCAAGTGCTTTCCAGCGATGACTTGCTCATGGGCAACTTCTTTTCCCATCTGTGGCAAAAAGAGATACAGGATGGCAACATTTTTCGACCAGTTTTGCACTACAGCAAATGTTCAACGTCACAACAACTTACTACCTGCTGGATTTTGTAATATTACATGGGAAATTTGACAATGTAACCATTTAACAACAACACAACACAATTAACAAGAAATGTTTCTAATCTCTTTCCCATTACATATTAATCAACATACTTCACTTCACACAAGTTGCAAAAAGGGAATCTCTGCGCTGAACATTATTAGCCAATGAGGCAACATTTCATGAAAGGCCCTTTTGCAATGGTGTGTTATAACAGTCTGTTAATTAATCTTCAACCTGTACAACAACTAAAGCACTTTTTACAGCCGAATTTAAGCATACAATTGTTATCAAAATGTTGCTAAAAAGGTTCGCTTATATCAGTAAAAATGCCAGCTTCACAGTACAAATTAGTTCTCTACATCCCTTAGTTCTCGTAGGATGCTTCAACATATTGGTTGCAGAGGTGGTTGAAAAGATTGAAGAATTAGGGTAAGTAAACCTTTCAAGAAATAGTTTAGCATCCAGACAACAGCTTAGGACAAGAAATGTTTCATTGTAGATTTGTACAACATTATCCATTATTTGCCTTCACTTTGAAAAATAATGTTTAATTTTGCAAACATTTTCGCTTTTTCCAATTTCATACAAAGCTTAGTGTATTATACATATAGTGTAATTCTTCACCCCTTTCACATGTTTCCAAGGTGTTTAGTTAAGCGTATTCTAATGGCATTATTCTGTGCAGAGTGATTAAATTATACTTTTTCAGGAGCCCTGAAATTGACCAATCCAACCAAAGTTATTTTCTCTCCATAATAAAATGAAAAATGTGCGTAATTTTCACTGAAAGTTGCTCTTTTATCTGCAGAGAGGTTGAGGAATTAGGGCACATGTAAATTAGATGCTATACTCAAGACAAATTCAGCAAAAATCACCGTGGCTTACATGCCGATGGCATTTTCATAATCGCCTCGCCTTGCATACACTCTCCCAATGTTGTCCAAAGCCCGAGACTTTGCTTCAGCCAGGTTACTGTCATACAAGAAAAATGAACAAAATCATATGCTGTTTTTACCACATATTTAAAGTAAATCATGCATTTCATATCAGACTGATATGATTTCTGGAAGTGCTTCATATTACTTTATATCATGAGCAAATGAAGTTAAGTGTCAATTAGATGGAAAATCAACAGATATATACCAACACAATATTTTTCCCCACCTGTTTTTTCACTCCATATGACCTACTTTTAAGCCATTTTCCACCCCACTTGACCTACTTTTAAGCCCTCATTTTCCACCCCACTATACCTATTTTAAGCCCTCATTTTCCACCCCACTATACCTATTTTTAAGCCCTCATTTTCCACCCCACTATACCTACTTTTGTTCTCCGATCTCCAGATCCTGTTCATGATGATCCAGGGCGATGTCATATCTGCCCATCTCCAGATGAGCATTTCCTATCTGGCTGTGAAGATTTGCGATGATTTCCTCGCGATTAAGGATTTCCTCGTCTGACCAACCCTGGACAGTTTTCAGTGTCTTTTGAGCTTTGTCAAGACTTTTCTGATATTTACCCTGGGACTGAGCTGAAACATGACAACAAAGTCATAATCCATTCCTTGCAGATATAACAGTTTTGCAGCTTTTTTTTTTCTAGTATTTGCATTGAAAGTGAGTTGAAATAAGTTAAATAAAATCCATGCTTCATCGTCTTATGTGACTCAGCCTTTTTGAGAAAAATGAACCAGTTAAAGTGGAAATGTTGTCAGAACTTGTTGTTAGATAATCTTCTACGAACAAATACACACATTGTTAGTATACATATTAATTTGCACAAATGGGTCATCCATGGCTCAGTTGATTAGCGTGCTAGCACAGCATAATGACCCAGGATCCCCTCACCAATGCGGTCGCTGTGAGTTCAAGTCCAGCTCATGCTGGCTTCCTCTCCGGCCATAAGTGGGAAAGTATGGCAGCAACCTGTGGATTGTCGTGGGTTTCCCCAGGGCTCTGCCCAGTTTCCTCCCACCATGATGCTGCCGTATAAGTGTAATATTCCTGGGTACAGCGTGAAACCCCAATCAAATAAATAAATAAATAAATTTACCCAATTTACTGTATTTCAACAGTAGTTTGGTATGTGAAATTGAAACATTTGATGCCAATTCTTTACTTTTTCTGCTAAGAAATTAATCAAACTTCAAAAAAAAATCTTAAGAGACCCTATATGATGAATGAATCAATCAAAATTAAGAAAAATGTGCCGCGTGAAAATTTAAATTCTATACTTCACATGAAATGCAGGAAACATTGAGTAATCCAGGAAATACTTTCAAATATTCAAAAACAGCATCTAAATATGCCTTTTTATATCAAACGAAGCTCAGACAAGAGGGCATATATCACACCTTCATCAATCTCCTCCAGACTGCGCAGCACGTATCGCGTTGGGTTGGCCTGTTTACCCGTTTTTCCCTCACGCCCCATGGCGCGCAGCCGCTGATCCCTTTTCCGCGCGTACAATGGTTTTTGCTGTCTCCAGAACTCTGTCCTTGTGTCCAGGTATTCTAGGCCATCTAGAATAAGGTTCTTCACTTCCTGACTGGTGGATGTGTCTCTACCTGTCACACCTGTAATCAAACAAAACAGACTCAACAAACTTCAATTTTTTTTAATTTTCAACAGGAACCATGTCTTTTTTTTTTTTTGTTCTTTTGCTTTTTTTTTTTGGTGTTGTTGTGCAAAAGCTCCCTGAGCATTAGCATTCCATCATCTTTGATCTCATGGTTGATCTTCTGCTAACATATCTGGTTCATTGACAAAATCTGATCAAAATCTGATCAATTTTAATTCCTCTTTCATCCTGTGACAGTTATTCTCAAATCTTTCTTTTAAAGCAAACATGAAAACAAACAACAAGAAATGTAAAAAAAAAAAAAAAAAGGGACAAAAACACCAATTATTACTTTCATCTTGTAAGAGACGCTCCAGAAATTCTTTGTCTCCATACAACTCCCCGAGCAACTGTTTTATTGTTTTGGAGTCACCACTGTTGTTTGGTCGCGTCCTGTCACGCTTTTCATTTTCTTTCTTTGGCTGAGGTTTGCTGTATGCACCTTTACCTTGCTTTTTGTTTTTCTACAAGGAACAATATTTTTAATGTATTTTATTAAATTTTAACATTTTGTTTTATTTAAACAATCAAATACTGGATGAATATATGAGCTTGTCAGTTGATACTTTTCAATACTTTTTCTGATCTTCAAAAGCTCTCAAAATTTTACAACTAATTACTTATCATACCAAAATATTCGATAAAATTGCCCAATTACCGTAAACTACATATAAGTAAAATTTAATTGCAAAGAATTGCCATGTAGTTAAAGGATGTGCCAATAGATGTACAGAGTAAGTGTTGGCACTCAAGTGAAGTCCACTTTAGAATTAATACTTAAAGAATGTACATATTAAGAAAACAATGGTCGTACAATCAACAAGAAAATAACACAAACAGCTGTTTTTCCAACAAGCCACCCAAAAAACTAAAAAAGATATTTTGCAAATAAAATTGAGGCTCATCTAGATCTGCAGGCAGGGTCATGCAAAAAGTCAAGTAAAAAAATGTTCAGAACTGCACAGAATATTTCACAAGTATAAATGCTTTTGGACATCTTTACAAAATGTTTGTTCGTGTTGGGCATAACCAGACAGACCCACCAAAAAATGAGCCTTCGGGAATTTGTCTTCACTACAATTCCTCTCAATGTTAATATCAGTCAGGATACAAAAAGAAGATTTACCCTAAGTGACCTAAAATTTCGCCCATGTAAGTGCATTTTTAGATGCAAATAAAACATAACAAAATATTATCTTTGTTGCAGAAACTTACAATTTTCCAGTAGAATATCATCCCATGTTCCAATCAAACCACAAAAAAACCTATATAAAATTGATGGAAATCTCAGAATCAGAAAAAAATGCTCAAGTTAGTCTTGGACGAAATTTATGGTCATTTAGGGTACCTACCAACCCACTCTTTTTTTTTTCTGATAGGGCTGGGTTTTGAATTGTTCCCCACCCCTCTAATATTTTTTATTATTATTATTATTTGTAATCATGGTACGATCCTACATTTCAAACAAACCTCCAAACACCTTTCTTAAATCAACAGAACTATCAGAATCATGAAAGAAAAGAGTAGCATAGTCAGGGACGAAAATTTTACGCCAAATACTCCAATGGTAATGATCTTGTGGTCCTAAGCCATGATGATTCATTCACTTATCCCTAATCTCCTAATTAATACACATTAAATCTGTTCATCCTTAAAGGAGATGAAAACATAAAAACTGATTCTCAGATTTTTTCTTTTAGGTGAAAAGGATATTTAAAATTTTACAAAAATTACTTTCAGGTGTCATTTTCTCTTCAAAAATCAAAAATTGAAAAAATACTGAAGACCACATAACTATCTTGTACGTGGGAAAGTCTTGCAGCAACTTGCAGATGGTCATGGGTTTTCACGGGGCTCTGCCTGGTTTCCTCCCATCATAATGCTGGTCACCGTCGTATAAGTGAAATATTCTTCAGTATGGCGTAAAATACCAATCAAATAAATAAATAAACTAACTTTTTGCACTTATCTGAAATTTCCTGTAATTTTTATGCTTTCTCCACCTTCAATTCAAAAAATGAGGAGACTTCAATACTCTACTGACCACTGTGGGAAAGTCCATCACTTTCTTGCCTGAGGCAGTTGGTTTAATACTCTGGGTAATCCGGATGTGTGCTGCATGTACAATAGCTGTGCAGAACCACAAGGTTATTACACTAAGCCATAAGTGACTGATTGAATGATTCACAGACTTTACTCACTGAGTGCTGATAAAATCAGTAAACAAACAGTTGATGTTCTCTGAGCTTCTCTAATTCCCACACTCACTCACTCACTCACTCACACTTTCAAACTTATATGAGACTTTTCTGCTATAATACCATGCTGTCACATCACAGAAGTGTGAGTTGAAGGTTACGTTATGTTCCCTTGTAAAGACATAAGTATGAAAACTTTGCTAGACATTAAGTATTATGATATGAAATCCATTTAATATATTTATTACAATTTATTTCACATTTTACTTATATGGTTGCAAAGCCCAATCAAGAGAGGGACCCAACCACCAATGAAATTCCTTAAACAGTGTTAGTTAAAGAGACTATAGCGGAGAATTTCTATATGGTGATCTGTATCCTGAATGGGGAACTCGTAAAACACCTTTCCGCCTATATCAAGATGGTCCAAAGCTGTGAACTCATTTCTTCTTTCCTTTCTTCCGTCACAATTATCGGTGTATGTATGCTCTTAAAATGCATATAAAGTGCAAACACACTGCAACATCACAGAAGAAAATGATGCGTTCTACTGTCATTTGGACCTTCTATGTAACTTATCCTCGAGTCTCCCATTACTAAAGTAGCATTCCATGTTGTCGGCTTAAATATGAGAATCTGAAGATGGATTAGGTTAAAAACAAATCTCGTTGTCTTCATTTTTCTGTGATATGCACAAATTCGAAAATATTTAGCAAAAGAGAGGACAGTCTTCTGAACTGTCACTCAAGAATATACATACGACATCAATGAATATATCGTTCCAAAGACACCAACCAGATAACAGACAGGAAAATTACAGGATGTTTATTCCGTTTAAATAGCTTACTGAAAATTTGTAATCATTCTCCACTATAGTTTCTTTAGTTTAAAATTAGTTTAGGAAGAAGTGAAAAAGGCGTATTAACACAAAAAAAGAACACAAAATGATAAATATAAATATATAATAAATAGGTAGTTGTTTACACCAATTCTCCTCAGCTGCAAAAGTCAATAAAATGGAAAGGAATATATCTGTGATTGATTAAACCATAGGTCAACTGATTGATTAAATGATTAATAAATATGCTGGTTATGACTTAATGTATTTACATAGCCCAATTAGTCATATTATAATCTGGTATAAATTGTTTGTGGCCTGCAAGACTGATTTCCTAACCTCATTTAATTCCATTTTACTCACAACTGATGCCAGCAAAGGCATAGTTTTATTTTTTTTACAGGCACAGAAGATACTATCATGTGATATCATCAATATAATGTGGTAGGGTGGCCAGAAAGAAAGCAGAATAACATATGGAACTACAAAATATTTACTCGTGTCCAAACTGTCACCTGGATTACAAAGAAATCTGAAGACCACATAAACACTGAGACTTCACAATACACAGACAGGGATTACAACACGTAAATGAATGGCACAGATATGAAGTGGAAGAAAACGAAAAGATCAACTAATGAAAATACCAATGAAAGTACATGTATACTCAAATTAAACTATTTTTTGTTTTAGATTTTTGTCTTCACTGAATTAAATGCAAATGAATATATGTATTCTATGGTGAGCATAGAATAGGGTGTTTTTTTCCCACAACAACAGTAAAATGGCCAGATTAACTAAATCATAATTTCAGAAAGCATCAGGGTGCAAAAACGAGAAATTTTTTTCACAATTTGGGAGAAAGAAATAGTGCAGCCATATTCAAAGGAAGAATAATAAAAAATTAACTGGTTATTCTTTAAACTTCACGAATCTCTTATTGAAGCTACTATGTTACATATCCACAAAAAAACTTAAACAAATACTCTGATAATGAATAGTGAGCAAAAATGTTGTACAATATGTCACATCACAACATATAAAAAGTTTCAATGCTACAAAAAAAATGGCTACTTCATGATTTTAAAAAAAATTTACATGATGTGCTGCACATAAAATATTGTGACAACATTTAATCTAAAATCTTGAGTTACTTTTTGTTTTTGTTTTTCAGGTTTTTTCTCCTCTGTAGTTTCGTCAGGTATAAGCTCCCATTCTACTGGTTGAGATGGCTGAGGGAAATAGGTTGATATCCACCAATCAAAACATTCATCCCACATTCAAAAACCTATTTTTTTAATTGCATTTCTAAAATGGACTCTTTGAACTAAACTAGGTTGTTGTTCATTCATAAAAAGAAGGTGTTTCAATATCTAAAAAAGTATTTCAGAGTTTTAAAATTATACAGGTCATCCAGTTACATAACACATATTCATACAAGCTGAAAATGAACATTTAACATAAACCACATTTAAAACTTTTTACATACGAACATATAAACTTGTGTTTTCAATCAAACAAACAGATAACATGACAGCCTCATTTCAGCAGACCAGCCCATTTGCCCTCATGCACTTGTGTTGCTGCTGCCTCACTGAAATGCTATGCTGGAGACACATAATCAAATCATGCAATACTGACAATGGGCCAGTATTTTGGCCTATGCCATGTCTGCACAAAGCTTTGTTAGAGCCAATATTGTACATATTGGCTTTAACTTTTTGGCTATGACCTATCTTAGTTTTGAACCCTGATCTTCTGCTTAGCAGATACACAATCCGCTCAGCCACAAACGTGTAAATACATTTAGTACCATTATAAACATATTATCCCATAACCATATGACTGTTGAAAGACACACAATACTGATCTAATCAGTGAATAAAATATCAGAATACTCAATTGCTAGGCAGAAATACCACAGGTGTATTTGTCTTCATTTTTAAGTTCAAATCTTCAGTCAATCCAGAATACATTTTTACCAGTGTTTTTTGTTGGGTTGTGAAAAAGGGGTAGGGAGATAAAGATTCAGCAGGGAATTACCCTAAATAAATTGAAATGCAAAAAGTCAAAGTCAAGTTAAAAAATGTTCAGAACTGCAAAGAATATTTCACAAATGCTATTGGACATCATTACAACATGTTTGTTCGTGTTGAGCATAACCAGACAGACCCTCCAAAAAAAGAGCCTTCGGGAATTTGTCTTTACTACAATTCCTCTCAATGTTAATATCAGAATATAATTTACAAAAAGAGGATTTACCCTTGATGACCTAAAATTTCGCCCACAAAAATGCATTTTTATAGACAAATAAATGCCACAAAATATCATTCTTGGTGATGAAACTTATAATTTTCCAGTATCATATCATCCCATGCCTCAAGCAAACCTCAAAATACCTTTCTAAAATCAATTAGAACTCTCAAAATAAGGAAAAATGGGCAAGTTAGTCCTGGATGAAATTTATGGTTATTTGAGGTAAGGCTGAATATTCTGATTAAAATACACGTGAACAAAATCATGAAATATTCTGCCTGGCACATATATATGTAAGTGATTCCGTTAAATTTTATATTTCATGGTGACAAAGTTAATAAGTGCAGTTATTTTGGAATGTTCACATATTTAGTCAACAATACAACTGTGCAGTCTTAAATCTCAGGTGCTTTTTGTTAAACCAAATACCCCATATTACCTTTGCTTTTTCCTCCTGCCCACGCAGACATTAAAAAGATTCAAAATTTATAAGTTAAAAAAACAATGACATTACTGATATTAAATGATTTCCAATTTTTTTGTACATCATTAAATTTAAATTAATATATATAATCCCTCAGAAACTGCTTACATTACACAAAAATTAGCATAGTATTTAAATCAATTTCAAAAACGCTTCACTCAAACAATCACATCAAACCCTCACATGTTCTTCTAGTGAAACAAAGTTTGCAAATTACAATGGGAAGGATTTTAAATTTTTATTTCAATAGGTTTTGTAATGTTTGTTCATAAGCAAATTCATGTTGATTGTTTCTAATTCCTATGTAAAACAACATAAATTAAATTGTCATCTAGTGAAATTGTCATCTATGTTCAGCATGCTGGAAATAAACATGCATTTAACATCAACAACATTTCAAATTTTTTTAAACTTGTTAATGTTCTTTCAAGATTATTAATATATTAATTGATTTAATATTCACCTCTTCTTGTTTTTCAAAAAATGACAGGTCTCCCTTTGCCTCCAATGTTACTGATTCAGGAGCTGAAATTTTAAGACATTTGGTGAATATGATAAGCAATCAAATAAAAAAATAAATAAATAAATAAATATAATGATAAATAGCTACAGGATGATGCCAAAGAGGAAATGCTGACTCATATGCTACCGCTAAAGAGAGAATTGCATATAAATTATTGATATTTTTTAACTTTTACTGTTTTTGTATGTTTGTCTCATACACAATATTTCTTATGTTCAGTAATTTTTTTTTCTAGAACAATGATCTTTACATCTAAATGCACTTGCGCATAACTGTAATTTCACAAAATACTAGCAATGGCTGTTATCTATTGCTTCTTGACATTGCTAATTATTAAAATGCAAATCAGAATACTTACACTACAGCCTATGCTACTGTTGATTGTCTAAATTTCTGAGGCAACACTGAATTCTTACTGCCTATGCTATTGTTGATTGTCTAAATTTCTGAGGCAACACTGAATACTTACTGCCTATGCTATTGTTGATTGTCTAAATTTCTGAGGCAACACTGAATTCTTACTGCCTATGCTATTGCTGATTGTCTACATTTCTGAGGCAACATAGAATACTTACTGCCTATGCTATTGTTGATTGTCTACATTTCTGAGGCAACACTGAATACTTACTGCCTATGCTATTGTTGACAGTCTAAATTTCTGAGACAACACAGAATACTTACTGCATATGCTATTGTTAATTGTCTACATTTCTGGAGAAATACAGAATTCTCACTGCCTATGCTATTGCTAACTGTCTAAATTTCTGAGGCAACACAGAATTCTTACTGCCTATGTTATTGTTGATTGTCTAAATTTCTGAGGCAACACAGAATTCTTACTGCCTATGCTATTGTTGATTGTCTAAATTTCTGAGGTAACATTGAATTCTTACTGCCTATGCTATTGTTGATTGTCTAAATTTCTGAGGCAAACACAGAATACTTACTGCCTATGCTATTATTGATTGCCTACATTTCTGGAGCAACACAGAATTCTCACTGCCTATGCTATTATTGATTGCCTACATTTCTGGAGCAACACAGAATACTTACTGCCTATGCTATTGTTGATTGTCTACATTTCTGAGGCAACACAGAATTCTTACTGCCTATGCTATTGTTGATTGTCTAAATTTCTGAGGCAACACAGAATTTTTACTGCCTATGCTATTGTTGATTGTCTAAATTTCTGAGGTAACATTGAATTCTTACTGCCTATGCTATTGTTGATTGTCTAAATTTCTGAGGTAACATTGAATTCTTACTGCCTATGCTATTGTTGATTGTCTACATTTCTGAGGCAAACACAGAATACTTACTCCCTATGCTATTATTGATTGCCTACATTTCTGGAGCAACACAGAATACTTACTGCCTATGCTATTGTTGATTGTCTACATTTCTGAGGCAAACACAGAATACTTACTGCCTATGCTATTGTTGACTGTCTAAATTTCTGAGACAACACTGAATACTTACTGCCTATGCTATTGCTGACTGTCTACATTTCTGAGGCAACACAGAATACTTACTGCCTATGCTATTGTTGACTGTCTAAATTTCTGGAGAAACACAGAATTCTCACTGCCTTTGCTATTGCTGACTGTCTAAATTTTTGAGGCAACACAGAATGCTTACTGCCTATGCTATTATTGATTGTGTACATTTCTGGAGAAACACAGAATTCTCACTGCCTATGCAACTGTTGACTGTCTACATTTCTGGAGCAACACAGAATACTTACTGCCTCTGTTATTATTAATTGTCTACATTTTTGAGGCAACACAGAATGCTTACTGCCTATGCTATTATTCATTGTGTACATTTCTGGAGCAACACAGAATGCTTACTGCCTATGCTATTGTTGATTGCCTACATTTCTGGAGCAACACAGAATACTTACTGCCAATGCTATTGTTGATAGCTTCCTGACATTTCTGAATCCCAAGTCTAAACTCTTGAAGTTCAGGTCTTGCTTTGTGACCACGGTGAAAAAATACCAAAGCCGTTTCAAAATCACCAAGAACATACAAGGCCTCAGCTTTTTGAAATAATCCCTGGAAAAGAAGCAATATCTGGTAACACAGAAGTTTTTTGATACAAAAGCTACCCCAGAATTAAATGGATAAGGCAAATATATTATTGAAAAAAATTTCAAAATTCCCATGCTTACTGGTATCCTAGGTCTGACAAATTTAGTCCATAATACCCTAAATACCTTTTCACATATGAATGAGCAACATTTCATGCAATTTAGGCATATTTTGGAGAGAAAACTATATTGGTTGGATTGACCAGTTTCATGGCTTCTCAAAAAGTATAATTTATCAATCTACACAAATAATGCCTTCAGTATATGCTTGAATAAATACCTTGCAGACATGCAGAAAAGATGAAGAACTACAGTATGTAGAAAATAGTCATGTACACCATATCTTCATAAAAAAAATAATAAAATAATGAAGAAAACTGTAAATGGAGACCATTAAAGCAGTAGTTTTGGGCAAATTGTACACATGCAGAAAAAGAAACAGAAATGTTGATTCTCTTTTATTCTGATGTAATAAGGTGGTATATAAACACTACCTATACCTGCAGGAAATTCCCACTAGTGTAGTGGTAGAAGTGTGGACTTTAAACCCAGGGATCGCTGGATCAAATCCCAAGCAAGTAAGCTCTTTTAAGTTTGTTCTAAGGAAGACACATGAACAGGTAATAAAATACAGTAATGCTGACATTGAGGGAACATACTTTTATGAGGAGGAACACACCTTTATGAATCCTTTGTCTTCATCCAATGCCATCTCGGCGTCCATCAAGCTCTTCTGAGCATCCCCTAACTGTAGAAAACACCGCGAACGAGCCACAAGGCACTGTTTATCATTAGGCTTGAACTCCAGTGCCTGAGGGTGAGAATTTATTGATGTGTTAACCTTGCACAGACAGATCTATAGACCTACATGTAACATTCATGAATGGAAGCATGTGTTAGGTAACTTGGCCACATGCATGCAACCACTTACACATATACCGTACCTGTGATATTTGTGTATTGGCTTTGTGCTGTCAGCAATGGTGATATTTCAGAGGTACCAGTACCACTGGGCATGCCGAATGTTCATACACTACTATATATAGGTAACAGTAATTTAAAATATGCACTGTGAAATAAAACTAACGATATTAATTAACAGACTAAATGAGTTCAAATCAATCTTAATTTAACAGTAATTTAAAATATCCACTGTGAAGTAAAACTAACGATATTAATTAACAGACTAAATGAGTTCAAATCAATCTTAATTTCAAGATGGGTAGACACCGCCCCCCCCCCCCCCACTGCTTAAAAAAATACAAGGCCTACATGAAGGCCTACCTTACTGTACTGTACAGTGGAGTCAAATACTCCAGCTATAGCTGTATTTCCATGTACAGTCTTATATATTTGTTTATTTGATTGGTGTTTTATGCCGTACGCAAGAATATTTCACTTATATGATGACGGCCAGCATTATATTGGGAGGAAACCTGGCAGAGCCCGGGGAAACTCATGACCATTCGTACGTTGCTGGAAAACCTTCCCACATACCACCACAGAGAAAGGTCCAGCTTTAATTCTGATGAATAGTACAACATGAGAAATATAAAATATGTGCAATATAAATTATCAATAATACCCCAATACCAGTAGGCCTATGTTGACCTAATACCTTCCTGTCAACTCCTGTATGATTTACCAAAACATTATAAAAAAAAAAAATATATAATTCTAGTTTTAATGACTCATAATATTTAAATACCAGGCTAAATAAAAATAAATAAATAAATAACAACTGAACAATCTCTTAGGACATAGGTATAGACAAAATTATTACATATACTTGGCACAGGGACAAACTATAGCTCTGTCTCTAACAGCTGTATACAACTCTTCACCTTTGAAAAGCTGTCAATGGCTTTCTTGTAGTTGGCCACATGCACAAAATGTTCCCCCTCGTCTCGAAGCGTTTCAAAAGTACCCTGGTACTCTTGTGAATCCGATTCCGTCTCATTGTCACTATCTCTGTTCCCTCTACCTTTTTTAGGTGGCATCTTGGTGGCGTTTCACTTCAGAATGATAGGAACTGTTTGTTGTTACGTTTAAGCCTGTCTGTTGACCGGCGATTACAGAGGCATCACTCGGATAGGGGGCGCTGTGAGCAGCCCATAGCAACGACGTAAATATGCGTACTTGGTAGCTAGAAAATGAGCTGTGAAATTATATTGAGGAATCTAAAGTACTAAAATCGGTTACTTTGTTGGGAGTAGAGGGTGATCCGCTATGATTTTAGTATTTTGTATGAACTCTGTGCATGAAAGATTGAAAAAGCAACCTCGATGGATGCAGGTTCGCGGTCTACTATGGTTGTCATAGATACAAGTTTAGCCCGAGAGTTGCGTAAATATGTCCATGACAAATGAATATGCACACGTCATTATTATACACTGTTCACATTAAACACTTCATTGTAATAATAATGAACCAAATAAATCATATAAATAGCATAATACATGGCTTTAAATGCCCAAAATACGTATTTGTGGCTATTCTTTTGGATAACGCTTGTTGTTTACAAATGGCAGACACGGACGCTTCGGAGAAAGGAGATAAGAACCAATCGAAGGATGGAGATGAAAAGACATGTGAATCTTGTGAGGAAACGGAGAGGAGTGAAAGCAAGAATCCATCTACTTTAGAACAGTTTATCATGGACAATTACGCGCAACAGAAGGTAATAATGTTAGGTCCGGTGGAGTAGTGCTCGTATTCACACCGCATGCAGGCACCAAATCTTGTGTCTCATGTGAAAGTACATACCTGCACAAATATACATTCTTAGGGCAAAATTTTGATCAGTCCAGCTTGGATGACTCCAAACATCTGAGTGCACTTTATTTAAAAACCTCTTGCAGTTGCCGTGATAGTTTGTCAAGGCGTTTGAGAAAGTAATTAAACATCAAAACCCGTCTCCATGGCCTGAACTTCGCTGACACTTATGTTCCTTATCTTTTCGGCTGTCGATTTATGGCAAGCACAACATCGATTCTCTTGTTCTGCCAGCCTCGACATATTTAACAAGGCAGGTAAGTGCATCAAGTTTTTTAAATGGAGCGGGAACTGATGGTAGTTTGGGGATGTCAGTGCAACATTTTGCGGACACTTATATGAATTATTATACCTCGTGAATATTCATAAAGCTGTCTTGATATGTTATTGGTCAATCCAAGTTCTGTGATGGGTCATTATTTTTTTCTCTAACTGACCCACCCTTCATACATAATCCATTGCTCACATCAGATCCGTGATCAGTACATTTTATCTGACATCAGCATTACGCGAGGTCCGAAGAAAATATTTCATTCAGTTTCATGGACAGGTACTGAATTAAGTTTGATTACTTCATTGTGTTCATTTCATAGTCTTCAGGATCTATATTGCACACCACAGGCAGGCTTCCTAGCTCTACTTGAAACCGACAAGCCTAATTTTAGGCTGGTTTACAGATTCGAGTTTACAAACTCTGCACATCATGTGTAACTTGGAGGTAATGGAGACCCAGGAAAAGCCTGGCGTTTTGGATGGAATTAAAGTTGGTATAGTAAAACACTTATTACCTTGTAGCTTAGTCAGTGCTATGAATCCTGGACCCTCGGCCAGACTGTAAAGCTGACCTGACCCCTGCCAAGTTGACCTGACCCCTTGATTCAGCCACAAGTTAATAAGCATATACTACTAGGAAAAATGGCTACTGTTTGTTTATTTACCTTAGACCTTTTTCTTGTGAAATTAGGCTTGTACTTTGTGTTTCAGAGCGAAGGTAGGCATGACGCAACAGCCGATATTGACGATGACAGAACAGCCAACTTTTACGCCCGTGCAATAGGTGAAAGCAGAAGGTAAAACATCCACAAGAAACTTACAATACATTGTAGATGTCCTCCCATGTCTGCTTTACTGTTGAACCTAAGAGCCTACATGTAAGTCAGCACTTATATGCGCAAATTGTCATATATAGCCAGTTGGCCATTAGCCAAAAAGGTCTTGATTTGGGCACAGCTGTAAATCCATAGGACCACTCCATTTCCACACACATACCATGTGAGTGAGTACAAACACAAGCCTGAAAGTAGGTATCTAACATTTTTGAAAACACCCCTTTGGAGAAAGTGGTATAACCCATATTGTTCAAGTCCAGATTATATAATATTTGACCAATATTGCTTTTTCCTTGGGAGAAGTATCCTTGATCAAATGTTATATAACATTGACCATGGTCATTACGTGATTTCAGGCTTGTAAACACCAAGTCAATCAACATGAAACTTTGTGGACTTGTTGTTATTCTGTTCTTTAATTTCTTATTTTTTTTTCTTTATTTTGTACGTGCAGGATGTGTCAGGAAGTGGAAAAGTCGAGAGAGAAACTGGAAAAGCTTCATTCTGAGCTTGGTGCAGACAAATTAGCAGCATGGAGAACTGAGCATGCTGCTGAAGTCCTGCTGCCAGAGGAAGCTGAGAAAATAGCCATGGCTGAACAGATCTATGCTTGAAAGAATAGGGTACATAAAAATGTACTTTGAGAAAGCTCATCAAAAACCATGCTAGAAAAGAAGTTTTAGGAATTTTGAAAATGGTTGATTTTACGGGTGCCTGTTACGATCATGCGCTTTCATGTGAAATCAAGTGACACCATAAGAAGTTTTTTTATTTGAAAACATATTGTTACATAGACTCTAAGTGTTGTTAATACAGTACTTTAATATGTAAATCTACTTGAAATGAAGAAGTTTAGGAGGCCTCCGTGGCCGAGGGGGATAGCACACAAGCATAGCCAATGACCCAGGAACCTCTCACCAATGCGGTCGCTGTGAGTTGAAGTCCAGCTCATGCTGACCTCCTCTCCAGCTGTAAATGGGAAGGTCTGCCAGCACCCTGCAGATGTCGTGAGTTTCCTTCCACCATAATATTCGCAGCCGTCGTACAAGCGAAATATTCTTGAATACAGTGTAAAACACCAATGAAATAAATAAATAAATAAGAAGTTAAAGAAATTTGAGACTGAACAGACCAGAAAGAGTATGCCATATGTCATCACTTGAGTGCACACAGAAATTTTTGCTTCGCAACAGGCCACCATAGAATCAAATATTGATTTTTTTTTTTTTTTTTTGATTGGTGTTTTACGCCGTACTCAAGAATATTTCACTTATACGACGGCGGCCAGCATTATGGTGGGTGGAAACCGGGCAGAGCCCGGGGGAAACCCACGACCATCCGCAGGTTGCTGACAGACCTTCTCACGTACGGCCGGAGAGGAAGCCAGCATGAGCTGGACTTGAACTCACAGCGGAATCAAATATTGAAGAGGATCAGATCAAAATCATTGTTACAAAAAAAACCCCCCAAAAAACAAAAGCCATTTTCTTGGACAGTATTTGCTGGCCTTTCTTTTAATGTTATCTTTATATTTAAACTATACTATTCTCTTAGAAAAAGACACAGTTCAAACTAAAACGGCTTATTGACACCATTTTCATGGGTACATGCATGTGCTTTCAGGTTTGAGGTTACACAATTTCCAGAAAGCATGCAGGGTCATTTGTACTGAACACAGAACGGACAGTGATAAGTGAATTGTTTTACCTCTGTACACACATAGTAAGCATTATAATAGTCAGAGAATCGCCCATCACCTCAAGCGGATATTTTTCTGGATGTGCCTGGTAAAATGCTGTGAAATCATATACAAAGTATGAAGGTATCATTAGATCTAACATTACCTTTTTTTTTTGACATCTGCATAAACGCTGGCATGCTGTTGGAGCTGAAAAGGTCTGACAGTGATGCTTATTTGCTATTCAAGCATTTTTACATCTGCATGAACGCTGGCATGCTACTGGAGCTAAGAAGGTCTGTCACTGATGCTTATTTGCTATTCAAGCATTTTCACATCTGCATGAACACTGGTATGCTATTGGAGCTAAGAAGGTCTGACACTGATGCTTATTTGCTATTCAAGCATTGTCACATCTGCATGAACGCTGGCATGCTATTGGAGCTAAGAAGGTCTGTCACTGATGCTTATTTGCTATTCAAGCATTTTTACATCTGCATGAACGCTGGCATGCTATTGGAGCTAAGAAGGTCTGTCACTGATGCTTATTTGCTATTCAAGCATTTTCACATCTGCATGAACACTGGCATGCTATTGGAGCTAAGAAGGTCTGACACTGATGCTTATTTGCTATTCAAGCATTGTCACATCTGCATGAACGCTGGCATGCTATTAGAGTTGAAAAGGTCTGACACTGATGCTTATTTGCTATTCAAGCATTTTTACATCTGCATGAGCGCTGGCATGCTATTGGAGCTAAGAAGGTCTGACACTGATGCTTATTTGCTATTCAAGCATTTTCACATCTGCATGAACACTGGTATGCTATTGGAGCTAAGAAGGTCTGACACTGATGCTTATTTGCTATTCAAGCATTTTCACATCTGCATGAACACTGGCATGCTATTGGAGCTAAGAAGGTCTGACACTGATGCTTATTTGCTATTCAAGCATTTTCACATCTGCATGAACACTGGCATGCTACTGGAGCTAAGAAGGTCTGTCACTGATGCGTATTTGCTATTCAAGCATTTTCACATCTGCATGAACACTGGCATGCTATTGGAGCTAAGAAGGTCTGTCACTGATGCTTATTTGCTATTCAAGCATTTTCACATCTGCATAAACGCTGGCATGCTATTGGAGCTAAGAAGGTCTGTCACTGATGCTTATTTGCTATTCAAGCATTTTCACATCTGCATGAACACTGGTATGGTATTGGAGCTAAGAAGGTCTGACACTGATGCTTATTTGCTATTCAAGCATTGTCACATCTGCATGAACGCTGGCATGCTATTGGAGCTAAGAAGGTCTGACACTGATGCTTATTTGCTATTCAAGCATTTTTACATCTGCATGAACGCTGGCATGCTATTGGAGCTAAGAAGGTCTGTCACTGATGCTTATTTGCTATTCAAGCATTTTCACATCTGCATGAACACTGGCATGCTATTGGAGCTAAGAAGGTCTGACACTGATGCTTATTTGCTATTCAAGCATTGTCACATCTGCATGAACGCTGGCATGCTATTAGAGCTGAAAAGGTCTGACACTGATGCTTATTTGCTATTCAAGCATTTTTACATCTGCATGAGCGCTGGCATGCTATTGGAGCTAAGAAGGCCTGACACTGATGCTTATTTGCTATTCAAGCATTTTCACATCTGCATGAACACTGGTATGCTATTGGAGCTAAGAAGGTCTGACACTGATGCTTATTTGCTATTCAAGCATTTTCACATCTGCATGAACACTGGCATGCTATTGGAGCTAAGAAGGTCTGTCACTGATGCTTATTTGCTATTCAAGCATTTTCACATCTGCATGAACACTGGCATGCTATTGGAGCTAAGAAGGTCTGACACTGATGCTTATTTGCTATTCAAGCATTTTCACATCTGCATGAACATTGGCATGCTACTGGAGCTAAGAAGGTCTGTCACTGATGCTTATTTGCTATTCAAGCATTTTTACATCTGCATGAACGCTGTCATGCTATTGGAGCTAAGAAGGTCTGACACTGATACTTATTTGCACCAAGAATTGCACCATTGTTCTGTCATGAATGGATGAATGTGCATCAGTGTATGTGCTCGATTACAAAAACCTGTGATACTTCATTAGGGTTTGCAGTTACTTATATTTTTCATGGAATACTCGACATGCTTTTATTTTGATCATTTGAGAACTTTGTATTTTTTTGTGAATAAAGAGTTTTATAAACCACGTGTATGAAACAGTTCAGTCCTCTGCTTATGGTTAATACATGCTTGGACGGCCGGTCAAAGTGAGTGAGCAAGTGACTGGGGTTTAACGTCGTGCTCAACAATTTTTAAGTCATATGACGAAGGAATCCTTAGGGTGTATGTAATGTGCCTCCTTGTTTCAAGACGGATTTCCACCGCTCTTTTATCTAGTGCTGCTTCACCGAGACAACTTACTGAAGGCAAGTAAGCCGCCCCGCCCGAGCCATTATACTGATACAGGTCAACCAGTCGTTGCACAATCCCTTCCATGCTGAATGCCAAGTGAGGAAGCCACAACTTCCTCTTTTAAAGTCATAGATGTGACTCAACCAAGCCAGTCGAGGTAATGTTTTCCTAATCCAAGTGCGTTCCATTTGTTTGTTATATTTTTTTTTTGGTGTTATTGATACCATACTCTACAATCTTTTACTTTTATGATTATGGTTAGATTTTATGGTTGGTGGAAAATAGAGCAGGCGAAGTACCTGACAAATCTCCCGACAAAGTTGCAGCTAATGCAGCTAGAAATGGATTCAAACAAACAGTCTTATTGGCCTAACATTTACTGTGCATCAGAGCTTTATCAGTCTAAGCCAGGAAGGACCCTTGTGTCTATAACAACTCGGACCCAATCCACTCTCTTCAGAGTATCAGTCACTTAGCATTGCCACAGTGCAGCACCATCGTCAACACCAGACAGGACACCCACCCCTTCACAGTATACCAAACTGCTGCATTTCTCTATGCCATCATACACTTTGCAGTCATCGTTCATGATGCTGACACCAGACAGGACACCCACCCATTCACAGTATACCGAACTGTTGCATTTCTCTATGCCATCATCCACTTTGCATTGCCACAGACATCGTTCATGACTTTGCAGTCATCGTTCATGATGCTGACACCAGACAGGACACCCACCCCTTCACAGTATACCAAACTGCTGCATTTCTCTATGCCATCATACGTTTTGCATTGCCACAGTCATTGTTCATGCCATTGACACCAGACAGGACACCTACCCCTTCACAGTATACTAAACTGCTGCATTTCTCTATGCCATCATACACTTTGCAGTCATCGTTCATGATGATTACACCAGACAGGACACCCACCCCTTCAAGGTATACCAAACTACTGCATTTCTCTATGCCATCATCCACTTTGCATTGCCACAGACATCGTTCATGACTTTGCAGTCATCGTTCATGATGCTGACACCAGACAGGACACCCACCCCTTCACAGTATACCAAACTGCTGCATTTCTCTATGCCATCATACGTTTTGCATTGCCACAGTCATCGTTCATGCCGTTGACACCAGGCAGGACACCTACCCCTTCACAGTATACTAAACTGCATTTCTCTATGCCATCATACACTTTGCAGTCATCGTTCATGATGATTACACCAGACAGGACACCCACCCCTTCACGGTATACCAAACTACTGCATTTCTCTATGCCATCATACACTTTGCATTGCCACAGTCATCGTTCATGATGCCGACACCAGACAGGACACCTACCCCTTCACGGTATACCAAACTGCTGCATTTCTCTATGCCATCATACACTTTGCAGTCATCGTTCATGATGCTGACACAAGACAGGACACCTACCCCTTCACAGTATACCAAACTGCTGCATTTCTCTATGCCATCATACACTTTGCATTGCCACAGTCATCGTTCATGATGCTGACACCAGATAGGACACCTACCCCTTCAAGGTATACCAAACTGCTGCATTTCTCTATGCCATCATACACTTTGCATTGCAACAGTCATCGTTCATGATGCTGACACCAGACGGGAAATTTTTTGAATTGTTAAGTACAAAGTTAAACCCAAAGCACTCACTCAAACATTGCAATAATAAGGGAGATTTCAGTCTGGCTTTGTTCAGGTAACTACATCTGATGATGGAAACAAGCATACCTTTTTCATTTCACAAGACATTTATTCTTCACTTATACATTAAAGCACCTTACTCCTGAAATATTCAGTTTAAGGCCGGAATTTTTGTACAAAAATAAGGAACATCATTTTGAGAACATTAATGTTAAATACCCATGCCAAGATCCTGAAGCCATTTTAGATGCAAGCCAAAATTTCTATCATAAAATTTTGTATGTTTCTTTCTGTTATATTAGCTGAAATTTCTTTAACAACATTTTACTCAGAATTTACGTTGTCATGCAATATTTTGGTCGTAAGAAATTCTGACTTAAGTCTAAGATCGCGTCATGATCCCCGGGCCCATACGATAGAATGTGGATATAGTGAACCTTTTCACTACCAAACAATGCAAATAACACAAATAACAAATTTGCATTGATTTTCAAGTACAACATGAAATTCAACATTTGCTGCAATTACCTCCTCTAAAATCAGGATAATATGTGCAGTGGAGGTTTAAGTAACAGTGCACTGTTAAGTACACTTAATACTTAAAAATCAGTGTCCTGGTACAATCCCCTCCCCCCAAAAATAAGCAGTTTTCATTAAAAATTTTCCACTTGTCAGCCCACAAGCCATTTCCTGAAATATATGGATTATGCCCTGATAACCAAAGTTGGAAGTTTTATGTGAATATGTTTTTCAGGTACTTTGGTAATGGATAGACCATCATTTTCTGCTAACAAAATTTAAAACTAAATCACTAATGTCACTATGAAACTTCAGTTTTTTGTTGTTGTAGAAGTTTGTCCATATTTTCAAAGCTGATCTATTGGGGGACTCTGTGACAGAGCATGCCAGTCTGGCGCAATGGCCTAGAAGCCTCTAACCAATACAGTCCCCGTGAGTTCAAGTCCAGCTCATGCTAACTTCCTCTCCGGCTGTACGTGGGAAGGTCTGTCAGCAATTGGCGGATGGTTGTGGTTTCCCGCCGGGCTCTGCCCAGTTTCCTCCCACCTTAATGCTGGCAGCTGTCGTATAAGTGAAATATTCTTGAGTACGGCGTAAAACACAAATCCAATAAATAAATAAATATTGCTGCTCAAACCTTCATGTTGTTTTTTTTAACCTTATTAATACATTTAAAGTTTCATTTTAAATTAATTCGAAGAGAGGTAACTTGGTACAGTTTTTAACGCAGTCAATGAGCAACTCTCATACCCAATTCTATCCAACATGAAACACACGCACAGTTTAAATGTCATGTTCTTGATTAAGAACTCTGTTTTCCATAAAATGACAACATTTCTTAGAAGTAATTTCTGACATTTAGTAAGTCCTAACTCTCAATAAAACGACAATTTAGAAAATGACAACATTTCTTAAAGGGAATTTCTGACATTTAACAAGTCCTGGGTCTGTATAAAATGACAACACTTCTTTAGGAGGATTTCTGGCATTCAACAAGTCCTGTGTATGTATAGAATGACAATTTAGAAAATGACAACATTTCTTTTAAATGATTACTGCATAAAACAATAATGGCAACTATGATTTCTTCAGGCAACTATGATTTCTTCAGGCAACTATGATTTCTTCAGGCAACTATGATTTCTTCAGGCGAAATTCATGACGTTTTGTTACGAAGGAGGGCATTATGCCACTTCTGCGTCTCTCTCAATGCCCACAAATTTCAGCTGCTCTGTCGGTCCATACCTGAAGAAACAATCCAAAATTACACTTGAGAGAAAAGTTTTGCATAAAAATGGATTTCACTTATAACCATGAGATAATATTTCCTAACATTTGCTTGCAATTAGTTTCATACAGCAGTACGTCTTCATATGGACCTTATGCCTCTACATTTTTGCATACGAAAGAGCAACTTTCAGCAAAATTTATACACATTTTTAATTTGATTTTGGAGACAAAGCCATATTGGTTGGATTATCCAGTGTTCGGGCTATACAAAAAGTATAGTTTTATCAGTCAACACAGCACAATGCCTTCAGAATGTGCTTGAATAAATGCCTTGCAAACATGCGAAAAGGCTGAAGAATGACAGTTTTTTAGCATGTGACAACCTTCATTTGTTTTCCTTCATTTATCTAATCCAAACTGTTTGCATCATCATTCTGAAAATGAATTCCACATGTCTACTTTCAGCGATTATAAACAAGTTTTCATGTGATTTCTAAAGTTTTCACTAAATAGTTCCTCCATTTTTTTTTTTTCAACACAGGATGACATTGTCGTTTATCCACTTAAATCATTGGATGTAGCAATACTGACAATTTTCTCAACATTTCAGAATGTAATTTTTAGCTTACAAATGGAATTAAACAATTACATATGTTCTGAATGAAAAAACAAAACCAAAAACACATCCTTGTTCATGTTTTACTCAATCTTTCCATCAGAATTTGATAGTGTCTCAACTTTTACCTGTAATCAAAAAATAGCTCTTCCCCAGCTTGGATTGGTCGTTTGGCAAATATTCCGATGCGATGATCTCCATTAACCATCATGACTTTGGCGTAACAGTTCGGGTTCACGGAGTGGTTGGCAAAGCGAATTTTGTTTCCCTTTCTTGTGGCGTCAACAACAAAATCTGTAATGAAAATTTCACTGATGTAATTATTTGTTTAAAGGATGTCAAAAAATTGTGGTTTATACAAAACCAGACAGTCTTTGGAGTGGAGAAAACTGGAGAAGGCCTACCCAGCAAAATGACCACCCTTACATAAGAAATAATGCCAGTACAAGATTTTGGTTTGCATTTCTTGTGGCGAATTTAGTTCCCCTTTCTTGTGGCGTCAACAACAAAATTTGTATTCAAATTTTCACTGATTTATTTACTTATTTGAATCATGTTAAAAACTTTGCACATTGTATGACAGCGGTCAGTCTTTGGAGTGGAGAAATTTGGGGTTGGCCTAACCCTTTGTACCTAAAAAGGCCACCCTTTGTACGTTTACAAGAAACAAAAGCAGTACATTTATTATATTTTATATGAAATGAAATACTATTAGTCTGAATTAGGAAAAGACTTGCAATACTTTTCCTAATACATAAAAAACATAAAACTTTTAATACATAAAAACCACCCCTAAATCACCAAAGGGGCACAGTAGCAAAGTTCCAGCAAGTAAATGTTTGGAAATATTATCTCAAGGGTATAAGTGAAATCAATTTTTGTGCAAAACGGAAATGAATTTTTCATCAATCATACAATCAGATTTAAGGGTGATGAAAACTGAAGTGCCTGTAGTAAACCCACTGGCCTTCAGCAAGTTCCTGACGAACTTTCACACATGTGATGTACAGATATGCAAACCATCATCCTCGAGACTGCACCGTGCCGACTGCTTATTCTTTTCAAGGTCTCACAAGCAGTGAGTGTCAAAGATCAGTTTTTATTACCTGTAAATCTTCAACCTTACCAACCACCACAGCACTCTTATCAGTAGAATTTATGCATACAATTATTATGAAAATGATGCCAAAATTGATGTTTGTGTCATTAAAAGGTTCAGAAAACTGTGCAAATTATTTCTAAGAATCCCGTAACTCTCTCAGACAGTTTCAAAAATACAGAGGTGGTGGAAAGGACTGAAGAATTAGGGCAGTTATCGATACTGCCCCCAGCAGCCCAGCAATGCTGTAGCAATTTAGCAATTTTGCACCAATGTTACACAAATATACATCCATACATCGATATTGGTAAATTAAACATGTTGGAGTTTTAATTTATAAACTGTAGTATGGAAACTCTGAAATCTCCCTCGCCTCTTTAATAAAGAGATTCAGAATTGTGTATATTATTCTTTTTTGTTGCATATCACACTTTTTGGTGTATGTAAGTACTACTTTAACAGGTGGTACACAAACACTGTAATGCTATAGTAGAAAATAATGTGTTTTAACAGCAATTTGGACTACTTTCTGTAGTAATGTTAGTCCTTAAGAATCTCCCATTCTGTATTGATCGTTTTTAAAATAACATATTCACATGTGTAAACCTCTACATTCTATCTCCGTGTCTCAGCCTGCGAGAGCCTTGTGTATGTATATATGCCTCCAGTTTTACAAACGTACCCAACAATTTGTCAGTCATATGACGACAGGGAGTCATAAAGTGTGCGTACATATACTGTGTCTTCTTGTGTCGGGGCAAGTCTTAGTTCTGCCACCACAGAAGTATCATGCCGAAGACGCCAGATATGACACCTCACCCAGCTACATGTACATTATACCGACCCCAGGTCAATCAGTCTTATTTCCTTCCTCAGACCTCTCAGGCATCTTATATTTATTTATTTGATTGATGTTTTACGCCGTACTCAAGAATATTTCACTTATACGATGATGGCCAGCATTATGGTGGGAAGGAAACGGGGCAGCACCCAGGGAAACCCAGAACCCAGAGACTGTTGCTTGCAGACTTTCCCACGTATAGCCGGAAAGGAAAGCCAGCATGAGCTGGACTTGAACTCACAGCGACTGCAATGGGGAGAGGCTCACGGGTCATTACACCGCACCGCATTTATATTTTTTCAAGTGAAATTTTAGGTCACTGAAGTTGAAATCTCACTTACCGTTATTCAAATTAAAGAGGAAACTACACATGTACTTGTCGTAGACTTTCCCGCGCCTGTCAGCCTCATCCTGGGATATTATCTGTTCCATTTCAGAAAAGAAAACTGTACATATAGTACCGAATATATTGCTGCATTTGTGCTTTTTTTTTCATACCTAAAGTTTTTAATCTGTTATAGTTATAATTTATAACTTTATAAAAAAAAACAGACAAAAAGATTATTAATTATTCTAATAGCTTGATAATGTTTTCCGCCAATATTATAATATTTAACGTATAAAATGCTGATTTACCTCCCCGCAATATTCTGATATAAACTCATTCTTTTCTGCTGAAGTTTTCAAAAAAATTCCCCAGCCAGCCACTTCTGAAGGGGCCAGCAAAAGGTGCTGCAAGAAAGAAAAGTCATCAAATATTATCACTGAATACAATATCTGCTGAAGACACATTATAACTGGACAGAAAAATATCCCCTTAATCTACATAGCATCATGGGGCCTACGTGGCTCAGTTGGTTAGCGCGCTAACACAGCGTAATTACCCAGAAGTCTCCCACCAATGCGGTCGCTGTGAGTTCAAGCCTAGTTCATGCTGGCTTCCTCTCCAGCCGTAAGTGGGAAGGTCTGCCAGCAGCCTGCGGATGGTCGTGGGTTCCCCCGGGCTCTGTCCAGTTTCCTCCCACCATAATGCTGGCCGCCGTCGTATAAGTGAAACATTCTTGAGTATGGCGTAAAAAAACCAATCAAATAAATAAATAAATACATAGCATCATATTTTATTAGCTACCTTATCCTTTCCCTTAATACAATCTCTAGTTTTCAGATTTACATTTTAGTTTTACGCTAAATGGAATTTGATTGATTGGTGTTTTATGCCATAGTCAAGATTATTTCACTTATATGACAGTGGCCAGCATTATGGTGGGTGGAAACCGGGCACAGCCCGGGGGAAACCCACGACCATCCGCAGGTTGCTGGAAGACCTTCCCACTTACGGCCCTAAATGGAATTTGTACAAATTTTTTAAACAGACTGAGTACAAACTAGACTGCAAAAGTGAGGTTACCTCTAAATCTAAGTAGTAGATGTACAACACTAGACTATACATTCCATTCTAAAAGTGAAAATATCTTGCTTGTGTTTTTAAACAACAATGAAATAAATTTATTTCTTGACTGATTTGTGGTTAACGCAATGCTCAAGAGTTTTTCGCTTATTTGAGAGCGATCAGGTTTATGGGTGGAGGAAACTAGAGTGTGCAGCGTAAAGCATTGACCTTCACAAAGCAAAAGGCAACGAAAGATGGATTTGAACCTATGACCTCATTGTCCAATGGCCTGATAGTTGCAAGAAGCCAGCCATTCAGGGAGGGCACAGTCTAAACTAATAGTTCTAGAAACACAAAGCAGCACATTACCTTCCTCAGTCCCCTCTGAACGCTGACATTTTTACAAGATATTTTGGTAGTGTCAAACTGATCTGAAAATACGCATAAAACACATGAAAATGATTTCAGTACTAATCTGTGCTTGAAAATTTCTACTTAAAGAGTCTGAAAATGAATAAGAGTCTGAAAGTGTAGTGCTTTCTTGAACACACATTATATGTAAAGCTGGAAAAGGGCTACTATTACAGGATTGCAAAACATTTCTCTATTTTTGTTGTTCTTTATTTATTTCGTTTAGATCATAAACATACAAGATATTTTCTTACACAACTTTTATTCAACATTCAACTTTTATAGACGATGGGAGAAACCAAATAATTCACATTTACGTACAGTAGTTTCATTTAAAAATGCAGATTTACCTGCTCCACAAGTCTGGCAGAGATCTGGGTCACATTCTCTAACGGCCAGGAAACATGGACACTGCTTGGTGTTACACTGAGCTTTACAACGACAACCTGGGAATCGGTTCTGACCTGGAAAACCAAAATATGGAAAATGTCAAAGTCCATCGAGTACTAAATGACATATCTAATCATCAATTTCTCTATTTATTCGTTTGGTGTTTTACGCCGTCCTCAAGAATCTATCATTCATCAATGTAAATTAAAAAAAAAAAAAATTGGCCGTTAAGAGATTGAATTAAAACCACTTATACTTGGTCAGCACTACAACAGTTCTTTGAATAGCATTGCACTTACAGATAGCATTAAACACCAGTAATCCCACCAGCACTATACTAGTATTCTCTCTGGCACCTCATAAGCAATCTCAGGAGCACTACATTACTACTTTCAGGGGCATTACACCAGTAATCTCACTGACACCACACTGGTAATCTCACTGACACCACACTGGTAATCTCACTGACACCACACTGGTAATCTCACTGACACCACACTGGTAATCTCACTGACACCACACTGGTAATCTCACTGACACCACACTGGTAATCTCACTGACACCACACTGGTAATCTCACTGACACCACACTGGTAATCTCACTGACACCACACTGGTAATCTCACTGACACTACACTGGTAATCTCACTGACACCACACTGGTAATCTCACTGACACCACACTGGTAATCTCACTGACACCACACTGGTAATCTCACTGACACTACACTGGTAATCTCACTGACACTACACTGGTAATCTCACTGACACTACACCAGTAATCTCACTGACACTACACTGGTAATCTAACTACACACACTACACAAGCAGCTGGCATTACAACAGTTCTATCACTACACCCACAGCTTGCACTACATGTAGTCAGATAACTGGCACTACATTTACAGGTAGTACTACACTTAGTTCGCACTACACCAGTAACATCACTCAAACTACACTCACATATGGCACTACACTTTACCACCAAAAATAGTAAAGTAGTCTCAAAGCCACTGCACAAAACCCTGGCACAATGTTTTGCAAGAGGTTATTTGTAGGAAATGAGCAATGGAGAAAAGGAAGTTTCTGAAGGAAAGAGGTGTGATTTGTGCCTTTACAACAGGGTGGGATGCAGATCAGTAAATCAATGTCGACAATGGTTGCATGATACAGGAAAGAGGTGTGATTTGTGCCTTTACAACAGGGTGGGATGCAGATCAGTAAATCAATGTCGACAATGGTTGCATGATACAGGAAAGAGGTGTGATTTGTGCCTTTACAACAGGGTGGGATGCAGATCAGTAAATCAATGTCGACAATGGTTGCATGATACAGGAAAGAGGTGTGATTTGTGCCTTTACAACAGGGTGGGATGCAGATCAGTAAATCAATGTCGACAATGGTTGCATGATACAGGAAAGAGGTGTGATTTGTGCCTTTACAACAGGGTGGGATGCAGATCAGTAAATCAATGTCGACAATGGTTGCATGATACAGGAAAGAGGTGTGATTTGTGCCTTTACAACAGGGTGGGATGCAGATCAGTAAATCAATGTCGACAATGGTTGCATGATACAGGAAAGAGGTGTGATTTGTGCCTTTACAACAGGGTGGGATGCAGATCAGTAAATCAATGTCGACAATGGTTGCATGATACAGGAAAGAGGTGTGATTTGTGCCTTTACAACAGGGTGGGATGCAGATCAGTAAACAAATGTTGACAATGGTTGCATGATACAGGAAAGAGGTGTGATTTGTGCCTTTACAACAGGGTGGGATGCAGATCAGTAAATCAAAGTCGACAATGGTTGCATGATACAGTTGGTCTGGTTTTACCTTAAACAACAAAAGAGTTCCACTAAGAAAATTACCGTATTAGCACTACACGCAGTCAGCACTACACCACCACTGACAACTGGCACTACACTTACAACTGGCACTACACCAGTACTCTCGCTCAGTGGGTTAGCGGGCTAGCGCAGCGTAATGACCCAGGAGCCTTTCACCAATGTAGTCACTGTGAGTTCAAGTCCAGCTCATGCTGGCTTCCTCTCCAGCCGTAAGTGGGAAGTTCTGCCAGCAACTTCTGGATGGTCGTGGGATTCCCCCGAGCTGTGCCCGGTTTCTTCCTACCATAATGCTGGCCGCCGTCGTATAAGTGAAATATTCTTGAGTACGGCATAAAACATCAATCAAATAAATAAATAAACCAGTGCTCTCCCTGGCACTATACTTACAGTCAGAACTACACCACCACTCACAACTGGCACTACACCAGTACCCTCACTGGCACTATACTTAGTCGGGCATTACACCACCACTCACAAGTAGCACTACACTTACAATTGGCACTCTCATTGGCACTTTATTTACAGTCAGCACTACACCACCACTGACAACTGGCACTACACTTACAATCGGTACTCTCATTGGCACTTTACTTACAGTCAGCACTACACCACCACTCACAACTAGCACCACATTTACAGTCGGCACTACATCGGTACTCTCACTGGCACTATACTTACAGTCGGCACTACACTGGCAGAATTTCTCGCAGAAGTTCTGTGCCATGATACAGGGACAGGTCTCGTCACAACGTTGGCCGGGGTGGTCACATGGTTGATAATTGTACACAGGATTGGACGAACTGTCTTTCTTCAGTTGAATCTTTCTACAATGCATGGACCAAAGCCTGCCAGAAAATACCCAACAAACAACAACGTCATCAATTAAAACACACAAATCTGACAGAGTTAGTTTACTTGTTTTGATTGCTGTTTTATACCGAACTCAAGAATTTTTTACTTATATGATGGAAGTCAGCTTTTCATGGATGAAATATAACCTGACACGCCTTGAGTAAAAAAAAAAATCTTATTTATTTATTATTATTATTTATTTGATTGGTGTTTTACACCGTACTCAAGATTATTTCACTTCTACGACGATGGCCATTGTTATGGTGAGGGGAAACCTGGCAGAGCCTGGGGGAAACCCACGACCATCCGCAGGATGTTGGCAGAACCCACTCGCTCACGGAACCAGTGACCTTCACCATGTACCTGATCTGAAAAACCACCTGGCCAAAAGTCGCAGCCAAGACGACTAGTTAGTATGTTCAGTGATTTGCTCAATATTTCATACCCTGTGTAAGAATTTTTCTCTAACTGTAATGCTTCAACCTTTTCTAATGTTTTCAACATGTTTATTCACGCATATTTTGAAGGTATTTTTAGGTGTGGACTGATAAAACTATACTTTTTCTGTGGTCCAGAAATTGGCCAATCCAACCAAATGTAGTTTTTTTCTCCAAAATCAAATTAAAAATGTGCATAAATTGCACTGAAAGTTACTTTTTCATATGCAAAAAGGTTGAGGAATTAGGGTGTATGACTGCTATCAGATTCATGGGTAAAGAAAACCAGAGCACCAGAGAAACCAGTACTAAGCCACTGACCTTCAGCCACTGACCTTCAGCATGTACCTTGACACAGCTCCTCACTTAAAGCCGCAGCCAAAACAAGGAGTTAGTTGGTTGAGTGATTTGATTGTGTTTCCTGTGATAATCAGGAGTTTTTCACTCGCAAAATGACGATGGTCAAGCCTTTGTCAGGAAGGAAAACACGACTGCATAGATGAGCTTAGAGCTCCTTCTCAGGTACCTGACAGACAGCCTAACTGAAAGCCACGGCATAAACCTGCACAAATTTGATAGTTATTTACTTCGGCATTGTGTGATAGCATTCTTGGTCTTTCAGCATGAAAAATTAACCCTAAAGAGATCTTGTTAAAGTGTTTGTAAACCCCACAATAAACCAACATTCTGTTTTTTTTTTTTTTTTCTTGGACCTCAATACACCCTTATTAAGATCAATAGACAGGGGCTTCATAACCAGCTACCTGCAGCCTGTACCTCATGTAGAAAATGGAGCAGGTAGCTGCCTACTTTGACCACTGTCGCTATTTTGTATCATTTAATTTTCCAACAGGTGCCTGGCTACTTTTCCAAGTTATCCTTTCGTTTAAAAATACTATGAAAGCTGGGAACACTAACAGACCTCCCAGAATTGGGCAAAATGATAAACTTATTCACGGGTAAAATTTTAGGTCAAGTAAAATATTAAATTGAAAAAAAGATTTGTGATAATAAACTTTTATGTTACTGTAATTCTTCAACCTTTTCGCACATGTGCAAGGTGTTTATTGAAGCATATTCCGAAGGCAACATTTTTGGGTGTACATCGATAAAATTATATTTTATACTTTTTGTGAGGCCCTGAAATTGGCTTATGCAACCAATGTAGTCAAAACTGTCCACAATCAAATTAAAGTCTAATTAAATCTAATCATAAATGTGCATAAATTGCACTGAAAGTTGCTCTTTCATATGCGAAAAGGCTGAGGAATTAGGGGGGTATATATAATTTCTTCTGAATTACGGCTAATTACTGGAAAAACCACAGTTAAAACCAGCCAGAAATATAACTAGCACTCAATCCAGCAGACTACAGACAAAAGTCAAAATACAAGAATCATTTAAAAGACAACAGTCACTAGTGACTGACCAACACAGTATAAATCTGCATGCGAAAATAAGCATGATGTCAATGAGATAATGTTCACAATCATTTCCCATTTCTCTCGGAATTCATGTCCAGAAATATGGATGAGAAATGACAATCTCTGTAACATAATAGAACTCATGACACGATATTAATTATCACCTTAATTGGACAATAATATATTTTCTGATCTAATTTTCAATTAGGTGGTTCGAAAATGAAAATGAATTTTTGCACCAACACTTTCAGTATGCCAATAGGGCACTTTAAAGGTGTTGCCCATTGATCATGATTGGTTGGTTTTACGGTGACTCAAATCCTGCTATTACGCAATCCGTTTGTCTTCGTACCATAACGTCGCAAATTACAGTAAAACAGATAGTAAGATGTAAAAATGGCGAGAGTCAACAAACGCAAGAGATTGTCACTGTATGACTAACGGAATTATGAAGTGAGTTGACTCAGTGGTGTTCTCAGGTTACAAAATAGCGGTTGAAATTAAGCTGATTAGAGCTCTCATTCACACACCTACATCTCAAATTATTGTGTTTTTTTCTTATTTTGCATCGTAACCGAACTACTAATTACTAATTTACTAATTAGTAAATAATCAATATAGCCATTGCACTACGCCCCCCATCTTCTTTAAGCAATCAAAATCGTTGTGTGATACCCTTGAAGGGATACAGAATCGACTCTGATTGGCTCACAGTGGAAATAGGGTTTCCTGGGTTAAACTACGCAGCCTTGGTCATGCTTGATTACATCTGCCATACCTAAAATTCAGGGTAGGCCAAATATCTACTGGACTTGCCTATCTCCCACACTAACCAATCAGAATTGATCTCTTTAAGTAACTCTGGCCTAATCTGTGTAATCTATTGTTTATTTCTGTCTTTACAGAGATGTTTAATGGGCAAACTTGTAAAGTGTTGCTCTTGCACTGCAAGAAAACAAAAAGAATTTCACTGAGAAAAAGTAGTCCATATTGACTTATTTATTGACAATATTCGCTCATCTGGCAATCTCTGCGTGCAATGAACCAAATCTTAAAATCACCACAAAAATTTCTCAGTTAAATCATACATTAGCATTTTTCCCGTATTTGTTGTCAATATGTTGGCTTAAAAATGAAAATATGTCTTAGTTTCCCCAAAACTTTCTTAGCTGACTTCAAGAGGAAAAAAAAAACAGATATTCTCTACAAAAGTCTTAAGATAATGTGAAATCCAACGACGACATAGCAGTCAGGACAACATCACATTACAGTCTTGTAGATGCCTTTTCTTTCCTATTTATTTATTTATTTATTTTTTTTCATTTTGAGGTTTCCTTATGCATGTAATGAAGAAGTAGGATGCGATGAGATATACAGGATGTATTTGGCAATGAAATAGCACGTCACTAACAAACAAACCAAGAATTCTGTCAACTGACACAGGACTATGTGACAAAACAAGGCATGACACACAACATACACTTGTCACAAAGTCTATCAAAACTTTCAACTTAAATAAGATACAAAAAAAAAAGAACAGAGTTTGAGTGTAGGGAGGGGGAAAAAGAAAGACTTAACAACTGTTAGAATCATCTCCATTTTTGAGTTAGCAGTTTGGGCTACAACACATGTAGTTCGGACATTTTAGTGATTTCAAAGATGAACAAATTGTCTGTATATGCAAATTAGTATATGGTAAACAGAAACTAGTGATATCCAGATGCACTAACTCGCAGTTATAGAGACTGGGACTTCGGCTCGTATTCCAATTGTGTCAGCATGATGTATTTAGGCATTTGTGATCTAATCATCAATCAGTATTTAAATATTTCATGTACACAAATCCATGAATCTCAAACAACTGTTTCACAAAAAAAAACAAAAAAAAAAACAGAACCAAAAAAAAAAAAAAACTTCATACAAAAATAGAATCGTTTCTCAAACGTCAATAAAATAACAACCAATCAAACTGCCTGAAAAACAGATCGTAGCTACATCAACACATGCAGTGGCGGCCATGACAGTCAACAGCTCAGGCAGTGATTGATGGATGATGTAAAATCACCTTAGCAACCTACCTTTTACCCGTCCCTTGTGAGGACAGGCTTATGCTGTTGTTGTTGTACAAACGAGGAAAGCAAAGTTCATAAACACACGATTAGTGCTGACAGATTTCACCCAGTTTTTGTTTGTGAAACCGCTTTTTAAGTCTACCCTTAGTGAGTAGTAAACTTCACTTCATTTTAATCAGAGTTGGACACTTTTGAATTTTAAGTGAAACTTTTGAGTCACTTTGAAAAAATAGGGAACAAATACCTGGTTTTCATCAAGATTGAAATCACTGAATTCTTCAAAAGTTTAAATTCAAATGGAAGAAGAGCTTGAAGCAAACCCAGTGATTATCTTTGTTAATTTCTACAGGTTGTCCGCAAATCATCACCGCCTCAACCTATAAAACTTAAATTAGCTTGACAAACCCTACCCTCTCTCCAGGCCTGTATTTAAATAAAGTACCACTGACACAGTTCTCAGAATACGAAAATACATGTATATGAATTAAAACTAGCAGAACGCAATATATATTGTTTTTGTTATTGTTAAAGGAGCTTCTTGTAATGGGTTTACTTGTGTCATGAAATGTGACATTTGCTACAACCTTCTAAAAGCTGTGACATCACAATACATGTGATCAGATCAACAGCACAAAATAATTTCAATTTCTGAGACTTGATTACAAAGTAAAGGCGTTCAATTTGTCATACTACTCTTTAAAGGGAATAGCTTCTAAAAATCAAAGTAGGCCACTTAGAACTACATGTATGCATAAATATACTTTCATTTAATTCTTTAGATTTTTGTGAAGAGACGTTCAAACATATGAATTCTAAGGTGAGCTTTATGGACCATACAATAAGTGTTTGGGAAATCTGACATCACAGGAAGTTTTTCCAACTCTAACCACAACAATGAATGTTGGAATACCTCCTTATTACTCCTGAGTAAAGGATTACAGAAATAATGTTCCCAAAAATTCCCTTCTTCTGGTGAATATCAGGCAAAAAAGGTGATGTGATGTCAGAGTTCTTACATACCATCAGTATGGCCCATATAAAGCCCACCATAGTATTCAAATATCTGAATGCCCCTGAACAAAAAATCTGAAACAATAACTGAAAGTATTTCTATGCACAGCATTCAGCTGAACCTTACTGCATATTTTAACTTTCTTTTACCGTAAACACTTGATGTCAACTTAAATCAGATGTGTAATTATACATGTATTATCACATATGTCACTTCAATATATGACGAAATAAAAAAAAAATTGTTTCTAAGCTACTGTAACTGTGAAAATATTCCCCCCTCATACCTGTGTTTTTTCTTCTTCTTTCTGGGTGGAGTTTGGGTGCGGTCTTCCTTAAGCTCGGGCATGTGGGTAGCTTCCTTCAGGGCAAAGTCATATACCTGTACAGACAAACACAGTGTCAATATACATGTGACTGCTGCGGCGGCCTAATGGTTAGAGCATCCGCCTCGAAGTCGCGAGACCCCAGGATAAAACCCTGGTCCGGTCATACCAAAGACTTTGAAAATGGTACTTGCAGTTGCCTCGCTTGGCGCACTGCAGTGAGAGGTGAGAGCAGGGAAACATAACTGGTTGGCCTGGTGTCAGTAAAATGTGACTGGGTGGGGCGCATGTCTGGTGTGCGTATAATGTGACAGGGTGGGGGGTCATGTATGGTTGGCCTGGTGTCAGTAAAATGTGACTGGGTGGGGCACATGTCTGGTGTGCGTATAATCTGATAGGGTGGGGTGTCATGTCTGGTGTCTTCGCCATGGTAGTTCAGTAGTGGCAGCAGTTTGGCGGCATGGACTCACCCAGCCACAAGAAGACACAATACATGTAACACACGCCTAATGACACCTTGTCGTCATATGACTGGAAAATTGTTAAGTACGACGTCAAACCCCAGGCATACATATATGTACCTACTATAATGGCCTTAATTTTTGGCATGTTCTTTCTTCACCAGAATCTAAAATTCATTTTCTTGACATTCAATTTGCGGAAATCCTCCAGAAGCTAATATAAATCTAACACTACAACGCAGATGCCCTAACTTCTTCAATGAGGGTCTCAATAGCTATAAATTTAAACACAAAATCACCATGTAGGCCTTTATTTTCGGCATTTTCTTTTTTCAGCAGAATCTAAAATTCATTTTCTTGACATTCAATTTGCGGAAATCCTCCAGAAGCTAATATAAATCTAACACTACAACGCAGATGCCCTAACTTCTTCAATGAGGGTCTCAATAGCTATAAATGTAAACACAAAATCACCATGTAGGCCTTTATTTTCAGCATTTTCTTTTTTCAGCAGAATCTAAAATTCATTTTCTTGACATTCAATTTGCGGAAATCCTCCAGAAGCTAATATAAATCTAACACTACAACGCAGATGCCCTAACTTCTTCAATGAGGGTCTCAATAGCTATAAATTTAAACACAAAATCACCATGTAGGCCTTTATTTTCGGCATTTTCTTTTTTCAGCAGAATCTAAAATTCATTTTCTTGACATTCAATTTGCGGAAATCCTCCAGAAGCTAATATAAATCTAACACTACAACGCAGATGCCCTAACTTCTTCAATGAGGGTCTCAATAGCTATAAATGTAAACACAAAATCACCATGTAGGCCTTTATTTTCAGCATTTTCTTTTTTCAGCAGAATCTAAAATTCATTTTCTTGACATTCAATTTGCGGAAATCCTCCAGAAGCTAATATAAATCTAACACTACAACGCAGATGCCCTAACTTCTTCAATGAGGGTCTCAATAGCTATAAATTTAAACACAAAATCACCATGTAGGCCTTTATTTTCGGCATTTTCTTTTTTCAGCAGAATCTAAAATTCACATCGTCTTATTCAACATGTGGAAATCTATGAGAAGCTGATGTAAATCTAACACTACAAAACACTTGCCTTAACTTCTCCAATGAGGGTCTTGATACCCTAATTCCTCAACCTTTTTGCATATGAAAGAGCAACTTTCAGTGAGACAATGCACCTTTTTCATTTGCTTTCAGACAAAACTACAAAGGTTTGGTTAATCAATTAACACAATTGCACAAAGAGTAAAATTTTATCAGTCTATGCAGAATGATGTTCTCAGAATATGCTTGAGTGAATGAGTGATTGAGTGCTTGGGGTTTAACGTTGTACTTAACAATTTTTCAGTCATATGATGGCGTCGGAGTCCTTATAGTGCATGTAATGTACCTCCTTGTTGCAGGACGGATTTCCATCGCTCTTTTATCTAGTGCTGCTTCACTGAGACGACTTAACGAAGGCAAGTAAGCCGCCCCGCCCAAGCCATTTTACTGATACGGGTTAACCAGTCATTGGGCTTTCCCCTTCATGCTGAACGCCAAGCGAGGAAGTTACAACTTCCTGTTTTTAATGTCTTAGGTGTGACTCGATCCAGGACTGACCCTGGATCTACCGCTCCCGAAACAGAAACTCTACCAACTGGGCTATAAGGGCCGGTTGAATATGCTTGAATAAACACACTGCAAACATGTGAATAGGTCAAAGAACTACAGTACATATAAATGTAAACAGATTTTAGGGGTTGAATGTTCATAATTTTAACAACATGAAACAATGTTTAGTCAGGTAAAGCAAAGTCAAGATGAGAATTGGATTCTCATCAAAGAATAATCCTTCTGCATCAATACTCATCTCCATGGAATTATCAAAAAAAAAAAAAAAAAAGGGTCATAACTTTTCAAATTAGCGCCTAGAAACCTTACATTTTGCTTCTGCATGTGCAGTTTCCTGGACACTTCCAAAATTTGGGCATATCATGTCAAGTTTCTTTATAGTTCACATGAAAACAGGCAATTATATTTATTTATCTGATTAGTGGTTTAGGCCGCACTCAAGAACAGTTCGCTTATATTACAGCAGCCAGCATTATGGTGGAAGGAATTTTTGAAGTGTTTTTTACACTTACTCTGCCTGTAAAACAACAATTTAAAGCGGTGTGGCCTTATGAAAATAAATCATATTTGATGCTTTAGTTAACCTAAGGGGTTGGAAGAAAAATATAATATTTTTCAGTGTAGGCGGTAAAATGTTGAAGAAATAAAGTAAGTACAGATATGATGCAAACTCTCTTTGTTTCAAGCTTAGTTTGAAAACCACGATCACAATTTCAGAAAAACAAATTCATCTGTGAACACTTGAGGCTGACTGGTTCATTTACCTGTTTACAGTTCTTACTGCCGATGAGTTTGGCGATCGCACAGTAGTTGTTACGATACATGTCAAGAAGGACCCGGAACATGGATTCCTCCGCACCGCTCCACTCTGGGGAGGGCGGAGTCTTACGGGTTGGGAAAGTTACCTCTGGGGTCGGGTCTGTAACATGGATGCATATTGGATTTTCATCAAAGCAGTCTTTGGTCAATATTCAACAAAGCTTTACTGGAAGTAAATATGTGAACAATCAACATTATCCAACTGCCACTTTCACAAAATGTTGTATTATAATAACAGAAAGTAATCAACAGTTCGATTTAAACAAAGATATGAAAAAAAAAAATTCCAATTGTTATGTGAAAGTGGACCCAAAGTAAAACTAAACAGCAAAATTAATTCAAGTTTATGAAGACTGTCACCAAACTGCAGGTGAGCTGCTTAAAGAAAACATAAAGGAAAAAAAGAAACACATTTTAGGATTAGTTTTCTTTTTTTCCTCCACTTCAATTGGTGATCCTCAAGCAGATCTTAGTATGAGCGAGTTATTTAAGATATCAACGCATTTGAAAAGAAACAGTTGGTTTGGTTGGATTTTTTTTGGAGTGCAAGAAACTGGAATGCCCAGTATCACTGGCTTTTGGCAAGTAATAGAAGCACTTTCTCACATGTGACGAACAGATTTAAGCCATATCAGTTTAAAAAAATGCAATCGTGCACAAACTTTGTGTAAGACTACATGAATGATCTACATGAACTGCTTACTGCCACCAGGGTGAATGTAGAGGATTCGCTGTCAAACCTATGCATCGAAACACACATTCGTATACTAGCCGTCAACAAATAAGGAAGTTCCAGGCCAATAATCGCACAGTCAATTCCCAAAACAACACATAACATAAACCACAAAAGAACTGAGAAAGGACATAATTATGAAAGTATGAAAATAGGACGGTGTCATGCAAAGAGAAGCAATGAACAGGTTTCACTGATGTTGGAAAGATAGAAGATATCTTCAACGCGACTTAGTGAAATCAGTCAGGGTTCGACAATGCCACTACTGACTTGCTGGATATGTCCAGCAAAAAAATGATCTTGTCTGTTAATATTTAGGGGCAGCACGGACAAATGTCCAGTTAAACATTTGGTTGAAAAAAATTTGAACATTCATGAAATTTTGCTACTTTGAACAGTTTCGCAAACTGGTGGTCTAGTGGATTCACAGCGGCTCCTTTTATTCGTACGAAAACAAAAATTATTTCAAAACACTGCTTCGTAGGAAAATTGCGTTTCAATAAAATGTACCACACTTCCTGTACGAGACTTCCGATGTTGAGAAAATAGACTACCCTGTTCCTGTGGCTTTTCATTAAGCAAAGAGACACAAGGCGCATATTGCGATGTGAAATTTGCGGGGACAGGAGTGTGACTCTAGAAACATGGTAGTCGAAACAAAAATATAAATCCCTCAAAACGACTACGTTAACCAAGTAATCGACTAATGAGTGAATAACTGACCCAAGCGATGAAGTTAATCCAACAACAACATCAGCTACGTGACGATATCTCAATGCGTCAAAATAGCCGTGACTGCAGATAACCCATCAACTCAGTTACTAAAACAGATAGCATTAAAAACTAAGTAAACAGTGCATTTAATCATATATCGGCCAAAAGTTCAGTGGGAAGAAATTTTATCCTGTGAGTTGAAAAAATGTCTGGTAACTCTCAGGGATCAACAGGACAACTGTTCTGCTGGTTTTACTTCCAACTTCTATCTCTGTCAGTATTCAAATCGTGTACCATGCTAGACTATAAGATGTTAATAACAAAGTATGTATCAATCAAAGTTGAGCTTTGATTGCAACTGTTCATGTATCCAACGTGGCGATCCCGATGAATATACAATCCCTAGGCCCAGGATAATCTGAATAAGACACAATCAAGAAGCAGAAGAAGAACTTAAGAAACTTGGAGTGACAGCGTTTGATGGAATGACCTTGACACGTTAGTTTCTGCAGTGATAACTTCTGACGTTGATTGAAAATGTCACACAACAAACAGAGTTTAACAAATGCTACATGGCAAGATATGTACACGCCATATGCAGGACCATTCAGTATATTGCTGTCCAAGTAAAGATAATTTACAATGTCTCAATTAAAACTATCCCTCATGTTGTAAAGTTTGCGAGAAAGGAAATCGTTTTGGTCTTTTGTACAAATATACATCCAGATAAGATATACCATCTGGGGAGTCTGTGGTTTCCTATAAATCCAGCAAAGGTAGATGAATATCTTTCAGAGTCTTCGCTATATACGGATTGTTTGAAGCCAGTAGATCACCATTTAGTGAATGAGAAAGATCGGACCTGATGAGGATTACGTGTTAATAGTTTCAGGATATAGTTGTATTCATCTGGGAATTGGTATACATGTAACTCAGCCAAAAGGGGGCATAACCTGTACCGTTAACTCATGTGTCCTAGTGAATGAAAGACAAGCATGTTACCACTTCGTTCATGACCTGTCCACTAAAGGAGACTCGTTAATGCAACAGGCTGGACATTCCCCCTCACCTGTGGAATCGTTACTACGTTCGCTGTCCTCTCCAGAGCCACTGTTTATCCCCCCTGGTGCCGAGCCTTGTTTTCGTTTTCGTCCACCCGTTCTTGGCGGGGAATTCTTACAGCGCTCAGACTTCTCGCTGCGATCAGATTTTTCAGACACAACAGAGTCGTTGTCATGACAGCCCACCTTGTAAGAAGAAAAAAACGTTACAATTTATTTAACAGCTTTTCTGATGCTATAACTCAAGAATGTTTTACTCACATAAGGGTGGTAATGTTTACTGGCGGAGAAACCTGCCTGACAGGAGAAAACTGCTGCCCGTTGACAGGCAAGTGACAAGCTTCTCACTAAAAAAAATCTGCATCTGAACCAGCGAGAGCCAGATTTGAACCCACAACTTCATTTGTCCGGGTTTATTCATTGTCAGAAAGAAGCCGTTAAGATTTAAACACACCCCTGGTAAAAGGGTCAAACTCTAAGGTAAAAAAATTGGGGCATCTATACCGTGCTTTAATGGTATATTGCTCACTCAAATATACATGAAGCAAGAATATGAGTGATTCCCCCTTCTGTAGCTCTCACCTGATGGAGGTAGCATTCTGCACTGCAGGGTTCTGACTCTTGTTTCTTATCCGCCATTTTCCTAGTCAACATACTTGGGGTCGGATGATACGCTGAAAAAAAAAAAAAAAAAAAAAAATGATGTATGATGTTACAAGCGCCTGAATGTTAATACAATACAAAAATGAATGAGATTTTTTTCCAGTACTCCAGTCCCATGGCTGAAGACTGTGCTGATGACTGGTTTCGAGCAGCTATGACATCGTTTTAAAACTGAAATCGGTCTGCTTTCATTTATATTTTCTTAAATTTTACTGCCTTAGTGCTGGTATCTCCCATATGTTCATATACAATGTAATTTCTCTCCTTTTTCAAACTTTATTATTTCAATCTATTCCAAAAGATATAACATATGGCTCTCTTGTGTACTAATTATCTTGATACATGTAATTGCTCTGCTTTTTCAAACTTTTTTTTGACATCTATTTCAAAAGATATAATATATGGCTCTCTTGCATACTAATTATCTTGATACATGTAACTGCTCTGCTTTTTGAAACCTTTTTTTCACATCTATTTCAAAAGATATAACATATGGCTCTCTTGCATATTAATTATCTTGATACATGTAATTGCTCTGCTTTTTCAAACTTTTTTTTTTACATCTATTTCAAAAGATATAACATATGGCTCTCTTGCATACTAATTATCTTGATACATGTAACTGCTCTGCTTTTTGAAACCTTTTTTTCACATCTATTTTAAAAGATATAACATATGGCTCTCTTGCATACTAATTATCTTGATACATGTAATTGCTCTGCTTTTTCAAACTTTTTTTTTTTTACATCTATTTCAAAAGATATAACATATGGCTCTCTTGCATACTAATTATCTTGACTTTTATGCTGAGGTAAATCACCTTGGGATTATTTACACTGGGATTATTCTTTACTCAGATACCTACGTGGGGATTATCATTACATGTTATTACACAGAGATCAATCATATGGAGGTGACTTTACACCGAGGTCATATGTAGTTATAATTCCATTCTATTTTTCACATTAGAGATGCACTGATTTTTTGTGCACTGATCTCCATTCAAGCCCCATTTTCAATCATTTCACGGAGTGCATTTTTTATCAGTTTCATCCCACTCAAAACCACAAATGGAGTCCATTGAAGCAAGAGTCAACTTTCTGTCACCATGTTCATTTGGAAATGCAAATACATTTGCGTGAGGTCAAGAACACAGCGTTCAATTGCAACCGAAAAATAGTGATTTCACTGAAATATGCATGAATCAAACTGAACATGGCAAGAGAAAATTTGGCTATGCTTCAAGATTTTCTTCAGTAAATTTTGGCCATGACATTATGGATAGCTAATGATAACAATTAATGTTGAACAAATTTCACAAAAAGCAGTATGGGAAGAGATAAGCTGGATACATAATTCTACCAATAAACAACAAAGAGACTTACAAAGAACTTACATTAAAACAATGATTATAGTACATGCTGTAAATCTTTGACTTTTTATGCCTCTAAAGTGCTTTTTTTCAGTGTCACTGAAACTGACACTGAAATGAGTCACTTGAGTCACCAAAGATGCAAGCTTCATGAAACTGTGCAAATTAGTTCCCTACACCTCATAGTTCTCTCAGAATGCTTCAAAATACTGGCTTCACAGGTCGGTTGAAAAATCTTCAATAATTAGGGTAGGTAAGTGAAGTGAACTGAACATTGCTACAAGTGACTGATTTTTACCCTCTATCTTCTGATTTTTTACGACAGATATAAGTAGTGCTGAAAGCAAAGAACTACATTTCTCTCTCAGTTATTTGGGAAGGGTCATTAGATGTACTAACCATGTGAGAAAAAAAGGAAACAAATATTCCTGCTACAATTACATGTTTATTGGTCAAAAAGAGCAAACCATGTGTCTAAAAAATGAGAAGAATTGGGGTAGTTGGACTGATTATCTGCCCACATTTTGGGCAATGTATCACCCAACAAACGGCATTGTACACATTCAGGGAATACTGCCGTTGGATAGAGAAACCTCTGGAAAGTTCGACAAACTGATGAACACATTGAAATTTACTTACGATGTAGAAAGCAATCATATTTGTAACACCGTCGACAGAACAAAGTGTGAAAGGAATGCATCGTTTGTTCTCTTGGTACAGACTTGGCATTCGGCCCATCAATGTTTGGGGTACATTCAGGGGGAACAACTTGAGGATCACGCTTTTCTAAGAGATCCCTGAAACTTAAGCACAAATTCTGGGTGTTCAAAGGAATTGAAGAAATGGAAAGTTTTTCATAACAAAATTTAACAACAAATTTGTTTAAAATGATTTGACAACAATGGCATTTCTTAATTCTTCATGAAAACACTTCTTGCACATAGGCTCTAAATGATCTAAAATCTCACCCCGTAAAAGTGCATTTTAAGAGGCAAATAAATGTCACAAAATATTATTTTTGGTGCTAAAACTTACAATCCCCCGGTAGAATATTACCCCATACTCCAAGCAAACCTCAAAACACCTTTCTATAATCTATAGAACTCTCAGAATCAGAAAAAAAATGGCATGTTAGTCAAGGACAAAATTTATGGTCATTCAGATTATTCAAGATTTACCTGATATAAGTATTATCCACTGCCTGGTAAATCACCAGCAATAAATATAAGACTTAAGGAAGTTAAAAACAATGATAAGGTAAGCAATCTTATTTCCAACAGATCTCATTCTTTACAATTTTAAAACAATTTTACAAATTAATATGTTTATTTACATGTTTAGGTATACATTAGACTTTTTAAGTCCTTTGAAGAATTTTTGTTCATTATTTATTTGATTGCCATACTGAATAATATTTCACTTATATGATGGTGGTCAGCATTATGGTGGGAGGAAACCAGGGTGGGAGGAAACTGGATGGGAGGAAACTGGGCAGAGGAAGAATTTTTCACTTAAACGATAACAATCCATTTTATGGTTGGAAGCACGGATTTTAATTACAGGCAAACTTTCCAAAAATATGACATACAGAATTCCATATTGATGAAAGAAAAGTGCCAACACCAAAAAAGTGAGTGGAGGAGGGGGGTTTTTGGATATGACTTTCCTCTCCCAGCCAAATTATATAATGTACATGATGCATGAACTGCTTAGTCACACATTTTATATTTAATCACTGTTAAAAAATTAAATATTATTGACCTCCTCTCAATTTCACCCTAAAGCTTCCCTTTGCACACATTACAGACTGTTTAACCATTACACTTACTATTCCTTCAGCTCCACTGGTTCCCACGGTCTGGGAACACCACTGTTATTACCACATGTTACAGAGTGTTTAACCATTACACTTACTATTCCTTCAGCTCCACTGGTTTCCCATGGTCCGGAAACACCACTGTTTTTCCCACATGTTACAGAGTGTTTGACCATTACACTTACTATTCCTTCAGCTCCACTGGTTTCCCACGGTCTGGAAACACCGCTGTTATTCCCACATGTTACAGACCGTTTGACCATTACACTTACTATTCCTACAGCTCCACTGGTTTGCAATGGTCTGGAAACACCATTGTTATTCCCATATGTTAGAGAGTGTTTGACCATTACACTTACTATTCCTTCAGCTCCACTGGTTTCCCACGGTCCGGAAACACAGCTGTTATTCCCTGAAATATGACATCGGGTGGGAAACTGGTCCTCTTGGCATCTGCATCGCCCCCATCTTTGACATCCTTGGAAGTGGACGCACTGCTGCTAGAGGGTTTTACTGAAGAGGACATCAAGAAATATCGTATTTCACCAAAAGTTTGAAGTACAAAAATGCACTTTCAGAAGCACACAAGAACCTTAAAATGATACTTCTGATACTGACTTAAGTTTTTCTGATAAGAAATTAAACTTCACAAAAATCTGAAGTGGTCCTTCATTAAAGTAAAAGAAAGCTAAAATATGAAGTTAGGTTCATCATATAGACAACAGAAAACTATATGTAAAAATACTTTTATTTATTTTTTCTCATTTTTTTAAAAGTGTTGAAAGGCATTCAAATATCTGAATACTGTGGTGGGCTTTATGAGCCATATTGACAGTATCTAGGAACTCTGACGTCACACAGCTTTTTTTTCCCGATGTTTACCAGAAGAAAGGAATTTTTGGGAACATTTCAGTAATCTTTTACCCATGGGTAAAAAAAGTTATTCCAGCATTTAGTGTCGTGATCAGAGTTGGAAACACTTCCTGTGACGTGAGAGTTCCTACTCTGTGATAGTATAGTCCATAAAATCCACCTTAGAATTCATATGTTTGAATGTCTTTAACTCTATTCACAGAAATCTAAAAAATTAAATGAGAATATATTGGTGCACAGATTTAAGTGGCCTATTTAGTGACGCCTACTTCGATTTTTAGAGGACTTTTTCTCTAAAGGTGGATGAATCAATCTGAATTAAAGAATCCATGAAACGCTTGGTTTCTATTTTTTAAGATGCTGTATATTTATTTATTTGATTGGTGTTCCACGCCGTGCTCAAGAATATTTCACTTATGCGTCAGCGGCCAGCACTATAGTGGGAGGAAACCAGGCAGAGGCTGGGGAAAACCCACGGCCATACGCAGGTTGCTGGTAGACCTTCCCATTTACGGCCAGAGAAAGATGCTGTATATGATGTGGCAAAGTAAAAGTAAAGAAATAAGCTTCTCAGTTTTCTGCTTGTGGAGCATAAAAATGGTTTTAAACTACAGTTTTCCCAAGACCCCAGCGGTCAGTCCAGAAAGTAAGTAGCAATCCATGGTGACATCAACGGTGATAGCTGTCAGAACTACTTTTCAAGCAAAATGTGTCACAATACTAACCATTAGGTGAAATACTACCATTCTTCTGGAAAATATATTGGCAAGATTTGGGAGAAGGTGTACACGATCAGAGATAAACACCATGTCTATTTACGACATTACAAAGCGAAGAAGAATAGCAGAAGCCAAGGTCATATCTAGTTACTTTGGTTCAGGAAAAGGTTTGGTCTAATTAGTAAATAACAAAAAATTGATGGTTTTCCAATTAAAAGTTAGGTTTTCATTCACAGAATTAAAAACATCACATTCAGCTGCATTTTTAAAATGTCTTTAAGCACAGTCATAATGTCACAATTAAAGTCTGGGATCAGAACCTATAAAGTTTTTCTAGATATGGCCTTGGAAACTGTGCTGAAATGTTATAAAATGAACAGGCCCCTTTTTGTGCAAAGCATGTTTCATGCCCTAGGCCCTAGATGAAAATGTATGTGAAATCCCATCCACAAGTAAATACATTTGCACAGACACTCACACACATAAATACATTTGCACACATGCTCACATACATAAATACATTTGCACACATGCTCACACACATAAATACATTTGCACACACGCTCACACACATAAATACATTTGCACACACACATAAATACATTTGCACACACGCTCACACACATATATACATTTGCACACATGCTCACACACATAAATACATTTGCACACACGCTCACACACATAAATACATGGAAGGACTATTGCGAATTAAGATATCCCTATTGTATTTGCACGGAGACATGTTTAACCACAAATTTTACATAATTTTACAGTAAAACCATATTTTCACAGGTGCATGAAACAATTTTCATCAGACGCCTTTTCATTAAGCTGCTGACACCATAAAGACATTTCCACTTTAGTTGGCCCCTCTTATTCACAGAATTTTTAAATTAAGTATCATTTTGGGAGAGTATTTGTACTTACATTCATGATAGACATTAAGGAACCAGCCAATTCTTTGCTGACCAACCACAATGAAACTTCCTTCAAAGGTGTGCATACTCACTAAGAGATTTATCAACTCCTGCATCAGCTTCGGCCCAAAGATTCGTCACTAGTTCGAAAAAGATTTCCTCATCGAGAAATCCCATAGTTCTCTCTCCATGAACTTTGCCCTCATAGTTCTTCAGGAGCTCTTCAATAAATTTTCCATCTTTGTCGAGGATGTCATCGCCCATATATGGAATATTGTGAAGAACAGTTTCATCTTCAACCTGGGAAAGCAAGAATTAACTGAAATTTTATTTAAAGATTCATTTTCATTTCCAAGAATAAATATGGTAATCAAAATCACAATGTTGCTCCATTAGTGTAAATGATTGTTATTTCTTGAATTTATTCATTACCTATTTTCTCAAAAAGGAAGTTTGAGGAAGAAAAATGAATTCAGTTTCTTCCAAACACTGTGAAGCAACTCAGTTCTCATTTTATGATTCGACCATACATAAGACGAAATTAAACCTTATCACTGGCCCAAATTCAAGTTTGTTGAAATCAGGCCTTAATTTAAACCTGGCCCTTCTGTCAATGCACTTTTGCAGAAAGTTTTGAATTTCTGAAATTTCGAGAGACAAAATATAAAACCAATTGTTCAACCGGTAATTCAGAAGGGAAGTTATAGATCAGAGGTAAATTACTACTTATAACAATTTCATAGAAGGAGGAAATGGGAGCATCATAATAAATTTATTTATTTATTTGATTGGTGTTTTATGCCTTACTCAAGAATATTTCACTTATACGACGGCAGCCAGCATTATGGTGGGGAGAAACCAGGCTTGGGAAACCCATGACCATCCGCAGGTTGCTGACAGAGTATCCAAATAAAACCAGTAGTTTATGGTAAGTAACTAACAAAATTTCCCACATGTGCACAGGTTTTTACTGGTAGACACAAGGAGAGCCAGTTTAACGCTCATCCCATACTGATGCAAGGCATTTCTTAAAGGGTTACGGAATTAACCATAACTGGCTGACAGTGGAAGCTTGAAAAAAATCTGCCACACCTAAACTTCAGCTTGGGCTAGGCATAGCCTGGACTTGCCTATCTCCCACAACTGCCAATCAAAATCGATTCTGTATTTTTCAAACTCTACTAACATCACAAACTTCATGTAAGCCTTCACAAACTTCATGTTAGCCTTCACAAACTTCATGTAAGCCTTCACAAATTTCATGTAAGCCCTCACAAACATCATGTAAGCCTTCACAAACTTCATGTTAGCCTTCACAAACTTCATGTTAGCCTTCACAAACTTCATGTTAGCCCTCACAAATTTCATGTAAGCCCTCACAAATTTCATGTAAGCCCTCACAAACTTCATGTAAGCCTTCACAAATTTCATGTAAGCCCTCACAAACTTCATGTAAGCCTTCACAAATTTCATGTTAGCCCTCACAAACTTCATGTAAGCCTTCACAAATTTCATGTAAGCCCTCACAAACTTCATGTAAGCCTTCACAAACCTCATGTTAGCCTTCATAAACTTCATGTTAGCCTTCACAAACTTCATGTTAGCCTTCACAAACTTCATGTAAGCCTTCACAAACCTCATGTAAGCCTTCACAAACTTCATGTTAGCCTTCACAAACTTCATGTAAGCCTTCACAAATTTCATGTAAGCCTTCATAAACTTCATGTAAGCCTTCACAAACTTCATGTAAGCCCTCACAAACTTCATGTAAGCCTTCACAAACCTCATGTTAGCCTTCACAAACCTCATGTTAGCCTTCACAAACTTCATGTTAGCCTTCACAAACTTCATGTAAGCCTTCACAAACCTCATGTAAGCCTTCACAAACTTCATGTTAGCCTTCACAAACTTCATGTAAGCCTTCACAAATTTCATGTAAGCCCTCACAAACTTCATGTAAGCCTTCACAAACTTCATGTTAGCCTTCACAAACTTCATGTTAGCCCTCACAAATTTCATGTAAGCCCTCACAAATTTCATGTAAGCCCTCACAAACTTCATGTAAGCCTTCACAAATTTCATGTAAGCCCTCACAAACTTCATGTAAGCCTTCACAAATTTCATGTTAGCCCTCACAAACTTCATGTAAGCCTTCACAAATTTCATGTAAGCCCTCACAAACTTCATGTAAGCCCTCACAAACTTCATGTTAGCCTTCACAAACCTCATGTAAGCCTTCACAAATTTCATGTAAGCCCTCACAAATTTCATGTTAGCCCTCACAAACTTCATGTTAGCCTTCACAAACTTCATGTTAGCCTTCACAAACTTCATGTTAGCCTTCACAAACTTCATGTAAGCCTTCACAAACTTCATGTAAGCCCTCACAAACTTCATGTTAGCCTTCATAAACTTCATGTAAGCCTTCACAAACCTCATGTTAGCCTTCACAAACCTCCTCACAGGCACAGTCCACGGCTTATTGACTGCCACAAAGGTGCACTAAATAAATCTCACAAAATGCTTCTGTTTTTAAAAGACTTGACCTACCATGAAATTCTGCTGTAGCTGTGCCCAGCTGTACATACAAGGGATGGGGCGAAGGGCGTTCATCACCCTCAGGGGGGCAGACTGCGGGGGATCTGTGTCACTGGATACATCACACTGAAACAAAAGTGATTCAATGATTTATTTATTTACTTGTTTGGTGTTTTACGAATATTTCACTTACACAAGGGGGACCAGCAGAGCCCGGAGACAACATCTTAACTTGGCCATTCATGATGAAAGGGTATACCAAAGATGGTGTGAAGAGCTTTAACAAATACTGCACAATTAGGATACAAGTCAATTTTTCTAGTTGAAATGTCCCAGATATCACAGTACACAGGAGCTAGGTGCTAATTTTCTTTCGATGGCCTATGCTTTAACCTAGAAGTGGCATGCTTACATTAAATATCAGTTTCATCACAATTTTACATTGCAACTTGTTGTCCTCTTTGCAGCAGCTTGTAGTAAAAACAATGAAGAAACTGAATATAGAAACTGAAGGAGAAAATGTTACTCTGAAATGTTGCCGTTTTATTGGCCATAGAAAGCACATGCTGCTTCACACTTCCAAGACCAAAGTCTGCAACTGGGTGCTACATGTAATTTAGCCATAGCCCCACTGAAACGCGCCTATGGCTTACTATCACCTAATATAATATATAATATTATTTATATAATTTAATATTTATAAACAAACCTTTCTTGTTACTGGAACAGGACTGAAGGTCTCGGCGGAATGTAGAGCTGTGATTGGCTGTTCCTTCCACCAATTGTTATGGTCGTCCAATTTATCATTTATATACTTTCGATTTGCCGAAAAGGATGCCTGAAAAATCAGAAATACAATATACGCAGTATTAAAATCTTGACACATCAATGGTACAAAAATTAATCCTTTTGTCTAGCACCATTCATAGTTAAAAATCACAGAGTAATTACACTTACTTAAACCTTCGTTTTAATAGGGGAGTTTTGATTTCAAAATCTTTTATTGCTACAAGTTAAAAACCAAGTCCACTGTATCATGTGACTCATCAAAGACGGCTATATATCTTCACATTTACTATAAAATGGCTGTCTACAAAAAGTTTCACAAAAAGTGATTTAAAGTAGATCAATGATGACGAAAACTGAAGAGCTGAAAGTTGTTGACTTAAAGGGATACAGAATCGGAGCTGATTGGCTGACAGTAGAGATAGGATTTCCTGCGTTAAATCTTGCAGACTTAGACACACTTGAATAAATGTCCTATGCTAAAATTCAGCTTATTCCATCATTATGGTGGGAGGAAACCAAGCAGAGCCCGGAAGAAACCCACCACCATCCATAAGTTGCTGGCAGACCTTCCCATGTATGGCCGGAGTGGAAACAAGCATGAGCTGGACTTGAACTCACAGCAATCACATAGGTGAGAGGCTCCTGGATCATTGTACTACGCTGGCGTGGTAGTCCCTTCGACCAGGGAGGCCCCTGTAAGTGTATTTAATACAAACCTTAATTTCATCAGCGGCTTTATATCTTTTCAGCTGTCGTATTCTCATGTACTCCGATCTAACTTTTTTCTTCCAATCAAATGGCAGAGATGATTTGGTGTCCGCCCCTTTTGTTCCACCTTCTCTCTCGCCCGATGGCATGTTTTCTTAAGAAAAATAATTTACAATATAAATTCATCAACATAGTACATTTAAAATTTTTTAATAATTTACAATATTTTAAAGCTATAACTGTTTAATGTTACTAAGCCCTAAAGCCATCCCTGGGCTTTTTCTGACACAGATGTAACTTATGACAGTAATGACAGACTTGATACGTCGGCAACACAACAATCACCATACAACTAATGTCTGGACATTTATCAATGAGTGAAACACAGCACATTTCAAGCTATCTGAAAGTCTATATTTCTGATTTCTTTTCAGGTCTATTTCTTGGATCAGATTGATGAAGATCGCAAGCCCCATTGATCTACTCAGGAGCTATACTGTTTCTACACGTGACAAAATCTGATCAGACAAACAGGGAAGATAGCCCATTCATAATGGCTTCACCCAGACAACAATTATGGCTGCGTTTTTCTACATCTGGTCCAAGAAATAGGCCTGAAACTGAACTAAATATATAGTGTATTTCTGGATAGCTTGAAATATGCGCTTTTTAAATCTGTTGTGTTGATAAATGTCCAGGCAATAGTTTCTATGATTATAGAAATTATGTGTACCCAGCCCTCTAAAATCTGGTCTATATACGCATCTGCTCTGTCATTCCAGTCTCCCAGTTTTGTCACCTGGGAAATCACATTTATAAATCACAACTTCACAAGCAAATAATTTCGTGTGGTGCTGAGCATAATATAACGTCAAACTGTTGAACTACCAGTGGATCAATCTCTACTTATTACAACAACACGACTGACAACAGTGCAATGGATATACTGTGATATCTAATGATGTACAGGGCCAATGATCAAGGGACACAGTGAGGAACTCCGACACACCGACAATTGAGTTTTGTGAGCATTTCAGTCATCAAGCCTCAGATTAAACGAATATGTACACTGATGGGGACATTATGTCATCCTCTCACCGGATCTAGTCGACGTATTCCTCTCCATAAAGCTACAGGAACAGAAAACAACTGCTGAGTCTTATTAACACATGTTGTTGTCGGAGGTAGCGCCAAATCTATTGTGGATAGTGGTGCCATCTAGCGGAGACATGTAGCGACATGAAATTTTATAATTAAAAAACAATATGCGTTTCAATAAAGGGACGTATTCTCGTGTCGTAGTACATTTTTTGTGCTATTTACTTTTTAAAGTTTGCTTTGGTTCTAGTGCTAAGAATAACGCTTCATTAGTTCATTTTTTCGTTTTGGCAATCTTCGATGTTGGAGGTAAAATTTTCATATCCCGCCTCAGGAAAGAAAACGAAAGTTGCCCTCGAAGTTGACGGCTATGTACATAACTTTAGAATCATTACTGTTGCCGTTGAGGGGTACTCGCTAAATCTGGGTTCAAGGAGACATTGCTAAAGTGTGTATCGAAATGGAAGGACACTTGTACCATAATCTGATAATGACCGATGTACACCTCGCCCCTGTTACAACAGTCATCCTTATGCCAGGCTATACGACTATAAATCCTTCAATATTGCCCCAGTGACCTATCAAACCAGAGGGAGCACAGACATGTGACATACCATATAATGCAGTGGAAAACTTCTTTATACATGTATTAGATTATCATTATTAAAGTTAAACATATTCTCATCTGTCACAGATTTTCCGTGGTAGATGAGGAGGCAGACATGTTCATGATGTAGCATATAGGCTTTTGCGGAGTTCATGAAAGACAAGTAATCAGGAACAGTATGATAATTGGGTTGCTATGTTGGCATGGTGTTGAAGATAGGTTGCCATGGAGATGACATATTCCAGAGATGACCTTTTATTTCAAGCCTCCATCTGGGACGACCCAGCTTCAACGACTTGAAAAATTAGCGCTCACTCGCCTGAATTTTCTCCTCAAACTTGTGGTAACCAGTGGCGACCCTGTCAAAGTTCATGACCTCCTGACAGACATTTCATTGGTGGAGGATTCAGATTGTTTAATTGAAGGAACTCGTAAAGACAGAATCTCACATTTTGTTCTCAGGTGAGGCATGTGTAAATGAAAACAGATGTATATGTTTCCATGGTCCTAATTAATATTGCACATTCATGAAGTGCATAGCTTATGTTGTACCCTTATCGTGGGCGTCCAATAGTAGGAGGTTAGGCAAAGTTAAACGATATGTTAGGGATGGTAAACAATATGTTAGGGGTAGTAAACAATATGTAAGGGGTGGTAAATATATCATAAAAAGGACTGCAGGTATTTAGCTCAGGGTTGGTACATATGTAGAGCTTCCTCTCCGACCGTTAGTAGGAAGGTCTCCCAGCAACCTGCTGATGGTTGTGGGTTTCCCGGGTTTCCTCCCACCATAATGCTGGCTGCCGTCATATAAGTGAAATATTTTTGAGTACAGGGTAAACCACCAATCAAATAAATAAATAAATTAACTACAATAATAACTGTGCGTGGAAGTACAGAGTGTTGAAAATTTGAATTCAATAGGCTCATAGATTCGTAGGCTTGATTAAAGCTGCTTGGTCCATTTAACAGATTCTGGATCATTCGATGTGTAATCATTAATCATGTTATTGGAAATTGTAACCAGTGAATATGTTAATGTACCATATTAGTCTCATGAATATGTACCATTTTAGTCTCCTAAATATGTACCATTTTAGTTACATGAATATGTACCATTTTAGTTACATGAATATGTACCATTTTAATTACATGAATATGTACCATTTTAGTCTCATAAATATATACCATTTTAGTCACATGAATATATGCCATTTTAGTTACATGAATATGTACCATTTTAGTCACATGATATATACCATTTTAGTTACATGAATATGTACCATTTTAGTTACATGAATATATACCATTTTAGTCACATGAATATGTACCATTTTAGTTACATGAATATATGCCATTTTAGTTACATGAATATGTACCATTTTAGTCGCATGAATATGTATCATTTTAGTGACATGAGTATGTACCATTTTAGTCTCATAAATACATACCATTTTAGTCACATGAATATATGCCATTTTAGTTACATGAATATGTACCATTTTAGTCACAGGAATATGTACAGTTTTAATGATGTTACCATGATTATTTTGCAGGCTAGCTTTTTCTGGGAGGCGAGATACCAGAGAATTTTTGCTGAAGGCAGAAACACTTTTGTTTGAAACTCGTTTTTTGAACATGAACGAAGAAGAACTGTCTTACTTGCTGCATTCCCTGAACCCGTTCTTTCTAAAAACCGCAGCATCTACAAAACTGCATCCTCGTGGTAACCATTCTTCTGATGATGTTCAAATTTTGCAAACTTTTCAAGCTATGCACAAACAATTTGGCTCATGGGAAAATCTTGTAGAGTGTTACTTGTCAGGATCGTCAATGAAGTTTATCGAAGTACCGTTTAAATTTGTCCTTGAACTGGTGCGACAACGTTCAGTGACCTTGAAATATGGCATGGCGCATGTTTCTGTCGTGAAGTTGCGCACAGTTGCCATGACACTGTTTGAAACTTTGCTGTCAGCTGGAATGCAGAAAGCGGAAGAAAAATCCCAGTCTGCGGTAGATGATCCTAGAATGAAAGCTTTGTTTTCCAAGCTAAGAGTAAGTAAATCCCAGATGTAGTTGTAATTTGTACAGATTTGTAGTGTTTAGCTCGCCTCTACTTACATGCGTAGCTTATGTCATACCCCTAGCGTTGGCTTCCAATATCAAGGAGTCCATTTTTCATTCATGTGTCTCCTCTTTGATAACCTCATTACAAAATCTAAGTTGTCTTTTTGTCAAATTGGTTGTTAGGCCTTCTTTAAAAATACATTTGTTGGGAGTAACCTGACCGAAAAAAAAACTTTTTATTAGACTTTTGATGGTATTAACGTTGCAAGTTTTTTCTCAATGTTTACTCTTTAAGATCACTTTTTCATTAGCCGGAATGCAAAAAAAAAATTTTTTTTTACTAGCCTGCCCCATTTTTTCTGATAGGGTTAGAATACTCCTAAAGAAATAATCTATTAAGGTTGGCCTTATTTAACATAAATGTTTTCTTTTCCGTTAGTTTTTAAACACGGTTTTCACATAAACTGGTAAGGAAGCAAGTCAACTATTGAAATAACAGAGAATATCTCTGGTGCAATTTTCAAACTTTTGAACACCACCTTATATTTTCTTTGTTTTATGGGCAACATGCCCCTTTTTTTTTCAATTTTGGAGGAGGCTGTGAAAACAAAAACTGACAAATGATCGACTTACTGTATTTATGGCAAATGTGTGGAATGTTTCCTGTGAAAAAAAAACATGTTGATGTTATCAGAAAACCTTGAAAACAGGAAAATCCAAAAATGTTTAGTCTAAAAACACTTTTTAAACTTCGTGTGAGATACTGTATCAGTGCATATATCTAGTGTTGTCTTTTCCTTTACCGTAATTGTGAAGGTCTGCCAGCAACCTGCGGATGGTCATGGGTTTCCCCTGGGCTCTGCAAGGTTTCCTCCCACCTTAATGCTGGCTGCCGTCCTATAAGTGAAATATTCTTGAGTACGGCGTAAAACACCAATCGAATGTATCAAATAAATAAATCAATCTTTTGCTTTAAAATATATAAAAGTGCCTTTGGCTACTATTGTCATGCATGGTGTTCAAATACAGAAAGATGGATTTGATATGTGAATATGGATTTTTTGCCAAAAATCTCTGGTGAAGCGTTTTTAAGGAAAATCGATCATCCTGTCAAAATAATTAGATCTTATTAAATCGATCATCAATTCCTTTTTCCCACCAGAGTATTTTCCTTGCCAGTCAGCCATCTTTGGACCAAACTGGAGGTGTAGCTGGGGATTTGTTGAGCCACACTGAGGTGGAGACAGAAGTGGCGTTTTACCCACCTTGTATGACCCACCTCCACAGAGTGCTGAGAGAGAAGCATCGATTGAAACATCACTCCAGGGTAAAATTCCAGCTTATTTTGAAGTGGGAGGGGATGGGGGGGAGGGGGCTTATTGGCCAAGCACTCAAACGCTTTATGCTCGAATCCACTATGTGTCTACAAAGTTCACAGCCATGTTCAGTTCCAAGTCCTGCTGTAGCCTGGGCGATTGTTTCATGTCACATAAATTCCAGGAAAATGGAAAAGTGAGTGAGTCAGTGCTTGAATATTTCAGTCATATAAGGACGAAGGAGTCCTTAGAGTGCATGTAATGTGACTCCTTGTTGCAGGACGGATTTCCACATCTTTTTTTATCGAGTGCTGCTTCACTGAGACGACTTACTGAAGGCAAGGAAAGCCGTCCCACCCAAGCCATTATACTGATACAGGTCAACCAGATCTTGCACTACCCATTTAATGCCGAACACCAAGCAAGGAAGCTACATCTGCCTCTTTTAAGGTCTTAGATGTGACCCGACTCAGGATAGACCCTGGATCTACCCCCTCTCCCCTGAAGGGCTGGTCTACATGGAATTGTGCATTGGTTTCTACATGTTTAAATCCTCAGATTTGTGTAGTTCATATAATATTCTAGCATTCTGGTTGTTTGTTTGACAGGTCTGCTAGTTACCTGTAGATGGGCGTGGATTCCTGCATATATAAGTGAAATAGTTTTTCAAGAGTACAGTGTACACCAATGAAATAAATAAATAAATCAATAAATTATCTGTACAGATAATGAAAAACTTTAAAAAGTAAATTATAAATACCCTAATTCCTCAACCTTTTCGCATATAAATGAGCCACTTTCAGTGGAATTTATGTACGTTTTTAATTTGATTTTGGTGACAGAACTGAGTTGGTTGGATTGGTCCATATCAGGGCTTCACAGAAAGTGTAATTTTATGAGTCATCACGAAATATTGCCTTCAGAACACCTTGCAGTCATGCAAAGAGGATGAAGAATTACATGTACAGTAGATACAATTTCCAGATGTTTACTTATATATTAATAATATGAATGCATAAATTGGAGTATTCTGTCTCTGTAATCTAATTAACAATGCAACCAATTTTGTTTCTTTATTCATTTGAGTGTTTTCTTTTTTGTTTTTCTTTTGGCTATGCTGAAGAATTCTTTCTTTATACAATAGCAGTCATGATTATTGACGAAGGAAATCAGACACCACTGATGGAAACCACTGCCCATAGACAGGAACACCCTCACTTGAGGCTGCAGCCAGACCAGTGATAATGTTTATATGTTTTTCCAGTAAGAACACTCTTGTCTTATTCCAAATCTAATTGCTGGTTCAGTTTGTCTGTGTTCTTTCTAACAGATTCAGTACACACTCTTTCTGAAAGAAATTGGCCTTCCTGTTCATGAAGCCCTGATGTTCTGGAAACAGGAGTACTCTTTAGTCAGTGGAGATAAGAAAAGCTGTTGCCATGATTGGCATCGTGACGGTAGCCGGTACACCTACAGCATCCGTCATCTTTACGGCCTTGAAGGGTCAAGGGTCAACTACAGAGGTCATTGCTGTCATTCCCTGCAGGTATGTCTGGATTTTGTTTTTTATTTCTTTTATTAAAGAAAAAGACAACAACAAAAAAAAAGGATACAGAAAATACAACAAAAAGTTATTCAAGAGGAGTGAAAACAGATCTGAACAATGGCAGACAATATATACTGCTTAAGACTTACAGCTGTACGTGGGTTCAATAATAATAAGGAAGTCAAGTCATCACCATGTAAACGTAAAAGGTTTCACAAGCTTTTGATCCACATGCCGGGACTAACCCCTTTAGTGCTTAGTAACCTTTGTGTAGAGGAGTTTTGATCACTTGACCAACCTTCTCCAATCAGAGGGCTTGAATCAAAAAGAAGTCCATTGTGTCCGCCATCTTTAACATCCTGTAATTTATGCTGGGGGTTTGTTGCCTCAGCCAATAAGAGTCGTAAACTCGGACCCTACGTCCAACTTGCAAGTTTCCTGATTGTCAAGCGGAAAATGAACTGTACTGTTCGCTACCTTCTGGGAAGAAGAGTTCTACCAGAAGTCGCCCACAGCAGATTTTGGTGCTGAGTTCATTTATAATTTATCAACTTGAGGTACATATTAGAATTTTTTGGACATTTTACCCTTTAGCAAAGGTCATTCATTTATTGAAGGTAAGTCCTGGCACCAAAAGTAATATTTTATCATGTTTATTTGCCTCTAAGAAAAGTTTTTGGGGAGGAATTTGAACTTGTTCACCATAAGAAGCAAATAAGGAAGTATTCAATTGTGAAAGTCTTTTACAAGTAACTCTCCCCTCTTTCTCAATCGATAATGATTCAAAATCAATTTTCAGCAGACAACTTTTGGACATTCGGACTCAGGTGGATGCCCATTTGTCCATTTTGACCAGAGTCACCTGACCAACCTTCTCCAATCAGAGGGCTTGAGTCAAAAAGAAGTAGACACAGTCCTGAAGAGTTCAGCCAAGGGAGACTATCAAAGAGCCTGTGGGGAATTTCTTTGGCACAAATCAGAAAGTATCAAAAAGGAAACCATAAATACGTCTTCAGCTTTGGGATCTGTACATCATTGTGGTAGTGATTTAGACAGTCAGTCAAAATCCTCCAACAAACTCACAGAGAAGTTTTGTGTGCGTTCTGACACAGAAAATTTGCATGAGAAAATGCTCACAGACAGTGATAATAAGTATCTTCCTTTCTGTGATGATCTTCTGAAGAATAATCAAAAAGAAAATCATTACAAGAATTTGATTGATACAAAAAATAGTCAAGGAAATGAACTGCGGCATTTTGATCGTTTATCTTGCACATCCGATGCCAAACCTCCAGAACTTTCAAATCATGTTACTATGACAACACAAGTTTCATTGATAGGAGATTCTGGTGAGACTGAGTTGACACAGGTTTGTTGTCATGACAATGATCCATGCAAGCCAGATATCAAGAGATACGAATGGCCGACTTCTGATGCAAAGGTGCAAATGGAGGCTAAAATTGGTATTATTACAAGGCCATTAGAATATTACAAAATGGCAAGAAAAATGCTACATACTGAAAACAATTGGTGACTGTTGATACTTTTAGACATGGTTTGAATGTCAGACATGGACGAAATCTGGCACATTTGATTTTCTTATAACACCAGTTACCATAGAAGTGAGTATTTTGTACTGGTTTTCCAATATGAATGTGTTTCTGTCCATTACATTATAATAAAAGAAAGTGAGGTTCATCATACTGAAACAGTGTGTAGCTGAAAACTATGTGTAACTGAAAACTGTGTAACTGAAAACTATGTGTAACTGTGTGTGACTGAAAACTATGTGTAACTGAAAACTATCTGTAACTGAAAAATAAGTGTGAGAGTGTAACTGAAAACTGGTTAACTGAAAACTATCTGTAACTGAGAACTATGTGTAACTGTGTGTACTGAAAACTATCTGTAACTGAAAATTATGTGTAACTGAAAACTATGTGTAAAAATACTTATCCAAAAACTATCTTTTTAGATTTTTTTAAAGAGTGTAAAAGGCATTTATGTTGGAATTCTGTAGTAGGCTTTCTTCACCAAACTGACGTCGCTTCACCATTTTTTCATCATGCTTAGGAAGACATTTTTGAGAGCAACATTTCAGTAATGTTTTACTCAAGGGTAAAAAAAGAGCTATTCCAACATTCAGTGTCATGTTTAGAGTAGTGTTTTGTGATATTTGTGTTTTTAAACACTGGTATAAACAGGTTAAACACTAGTATATTCCATGGAGACCACCTTGAAATTCAAACATTTGTATGCCTTTAATTAACTTTCTTCAAATAATCTAAAAAAAAAAAAAATAAGTGAGTATCTGTATGCATAGTTTGAATTGGCTTATCTAGTAATGCCTACTTTGATTTTGAGTGTCCTTTTCTTAAACACTGGTAGTATGTTTGAATGAATTTAGTCTTTACTGAGGAACGTACTGCAGTGTGTTGCCTGTTCCAGTCTGGTGCCTGTTCCAGTCTGGAGTCTGTTCCAGTCTGGAGTCTGTTCCAGTCTAGTGCCTGTTCCAGTCTGGAGCCTGTTCCAATCTAGTGCCTGTTCCAGTCTCGTGCCTGTCCTGCAACATGTACCTAAAGTACATATACAGCAATGATAACAAACAATACATGTAGGCCTTGGGATGCAATGGTAGTTATGTCCAAGTGACCTAATATGCACTTTGTTAAACAGTTTTTTTAGTGATATTTTAATTTCAGTATACAGTAATGTTTTAATTTTAGTATTAAGCAAAATTTTAATTCATTGATTTAAATCTCGTTGTATTAACCTATTGGAATCTATTTAATTTTTTTCGATGAAATTCAAGACATACGTTTCTCATATCTGTATGTTCCATGTACACAATCCCAATGACTTTATATAGAGCAAATGATTTTTTTTTATATTCTGCTTTAGCAAATTCTGATTGGATGAAATACATGTACATTGTTGGCAGATTTTATCATCGCCTTAACATCATCAGTTTGTTGTGTTGTTCAGATTTACTATCTGTGGAACTCTTTTTGGGGGGAAAGCTCTAGGTGAGATTTAAATATATTAATATATTTTAAAATCAAATCTTTTGGAGGGGTTAGTTGTTTCTCTGAGAGAATTGATTGTCTTCACTTTTACAAGCTGATTTCATGGAGGCTTTAAAAAATTGCATGTTAAGGCAAACTTTAAATGTCATTTCAGTCCTTATTTACTGGTTTTTTGAATTGGAATGTGACCCAGTGGTGTTCCAAGCCATAGGTCTGGGGTTCAAACGGGTGTCAAGTCATACATAATGCTTTAAACCTTGGTACTACCTGTACCTCACTTACTGGTGCTGTTCATATGAAGGATAGATAGAAGACTATTAACCCACATGTCAGTATATTCTAGTAATTTGACTGGGTTGTGTACTGTGTCTGGTGTCTTCGGCATGGCAATTGAGTTAGGCAGCACTTCCAGTATGTTGGCATTGAAGCATGGTGAAATCTTATGATGGCCAGTCTCGCGCTCTTTTTAGATTGCCTATATGGATTTAACAATATGACTTCTTTTTCTCACCAGTGTATTGCTGTGAGTTCGTCCAGCTCATAATGGCTTCTTCTGCGGCCGTATGTGGGAAGGTCTGACAGCAACATGTGGAGGGTCATGGGTTTCCCCCAGGCTCTGCCCATTTTCCTCCCACCATAATGCTCGCCACCTCCGTATAAGTGAAATTTTTTTTGCATTCGGCATAAAACACCAATCAGGCAATCAAATCTTTTGCAAATTGGAGGCCTCCATGGCTGAGTGGCTTAGAACGCCAGCATGGTGCAGACCCAGGAGCTTCTCACCAATGCGGTTGGTGTGAGTTCAAGTCCAGCTCAGACTGGCTTCCTCTCCGACTGATAATCATTCATTCATTCCACTCCAGCTGTTGGAGATTTCTTGTTGGGCATAACCTTACCCTATCAGGAAAAATTGTGTCAGTCCACAGTGATTCTTCGTTATGGTTAGTGCAAAGATAGAGATTTTAAAGAAATTAAAATAGATAGAGAAATGCAAGAAAACATCAATTAAAATTCCAATAAAAACTTCAAGCTCTTGCCCTAACAAATGCATTTAATGATGTAATCATTTATTGTTTTGATGACCCTAACTAATTATTGTGTTATCCTCATCTAAAGTCAGGGTTCTACTTGAAAGATCCAAAGTGTTCCTGCTGAAGATCACAACCTTTGACCAATTTCATATTATAGCCAAAGAAACTGAAGAAATCAATCAGCACGGACTAACCCTGGCAAGGTGAAAATATGTACCAGTGTGCCATAATGGTAGAAGCAGTTAGGCAGCATCAATTTCATTTTGTGTTTTTTACTGGCGATGTGACAAAAAAACCCCCAAAAAATGGATTGAAAGTAAAATCCAACTTGATATTGATTGTGTCCAATCATAATGTATTGGATTTCCCTGTTTTTCAAGGATTGCTCATCACATAAACACCTGCTGGGATAGCCACACTTCCCATAAATTAGGTGATTTTTTTCAATTTTGTTCATTTTTCTTTTGGCCGTAAAGTAAAAGTTTAAATTGGTGTGACCTTATGGTAATGTCCAAGCCATCAGGTAAATACACTGACCATAACTCGGATTGAACCAGGTTTGATTGATTTATTTATTTGATTGGTGTTTTACGCCATACTCAAGAATATTTCACTTATACGACGCCGGCCAGCATTATGGTGGAAGGAAATCGGGCAGTGTCTGGGGGAAAACCACGACCATCCGCAGGTAGCTGACAGACCTTCCCACGTATGGCCGGAGGGGAAGCCAGCATGAGCTGGACTTGAACTCACAGCGACTGCAATGGGGAGAGGCTCATGGGTCATTACGCTGCACCAGCACGCTAACCAGCTGAGCCACCTAGGCGCCCAAACCACGTTTGATGATTTCCATCCTGAGCTATGGCTTCACCACCTTCCTCCATCATTCCACCGTAACTATTTTTTCGCTGCAAAGAGCTACAATGTCAATACAATAAACAACTATGTAATGAGATAAAACTAACAAACCAGTCTTGAAACCAGTCTGAAATTTTATTTTAATTCTGGCAACAACTTTAATAATCACCTTGGGGGATGAAGTACTATATGCACCATAAGTCAGTAATATTGTCAACCAATTCACACTCAGACAATGTACTAGTCAGCCTGGGTAACAAAATGTATCGGTTAAATAGTGCTGTCTGTTTATACATGGGTACCAGTAATACAATGTGGCTACTCTGGAACTATAAGTATATAATACATTTACTACAGTACTTACAAAGCAATGCAATCTCATAGAAGAATTTTGCAAAAGAAAGTGCTAGTTGAAAGACCACTTAAAACTAAAATCCAAATTTACCTCACATTTTTCTTAGCTTTTGTTTTTTTTCTGGGGGGGAGTAAAACGCAATGACATACTTGAATTCAATGGTCGGCGTTGTTGATAATTTTTGTACTGTTTTTCCACGAGAATTTTACTTCTTGTTACATTTACTAGAAATGTTTTAAATATGGAATTAAATGTAAATACAAGGAGATGGTAGTTTTCACAATAATTTTCAGTGTTTTTACACGGATGCTTACTTCTGTGTGTAGTATTTTTCCAATTTGAAGTCCCCATCTAGAAACCACCATTTTGGGGCTTTTTGCAATTACGTGGATTTAAACACTGGAGTGTTTCATGAAAACTTGGACAAATCCCAGGCTGACAAGTCACAAAAAGTTGATTTTACACAGAATTAGTCTACACAAAACTTCCAATACACACAACTGTTGTTTTACATCGTTTTTGTGGTTAAGTTCTCTTTATGTCAGTTGCAAGAAATTTTTGAGCTGAAAAAAAAAAAGACTTTTATTCTTCATGTTTCATACAGGACATGCTAGAAACATCTATGGTTTATTCACTTTTTTTTCGTAGATGTGTTCTGTTTTAAGGCATGTTTTGATTCTGACTGCTAAATAGCATATGTGTTACTTAATAACATTAGAAACAAGGTAGCACTTATTAAAAGCAAAACTTCAAAGATATACATAATTAATGGTTTTTGATTTTAGTTCACTGGCCTTGACTTCGCGCCAAGTAATGCTCTCTGTGCTGGGGAGGCCACAGAAAAATAAAATGAATTCAACATAACTGTTTGAAAACACTGACAATATGGTTCTCCAAAAATATTATGTACATATGCATAAACAAATCGGATAAAATGGAAATACAGAATGAGTATTAAATGATTTTTATCACATTTTAGAATAAAAAAAAGAAAAGAAACAGGAGAAAATCTTTATAATACCAGGTGCAGACACTTAATACCCACAATGCAGTGCACACTGAAGTGTTCAAGCTCCTGGAAAGGGAGGTAATCCATTTATACCAAGCATTAAATCGTGCAACTTAAAGCAATATGGTCATACTTATAATGATATGACCTCGATGTGAATGTCGATCAGGTGTCTGTTTGCTAAACACACATTAAAGGAATTACATTTACTACTAAAGTTAAATGTCAAACTGTTATCTCTTTTACAAGATTTCAGAAATCAAACAGTACACTTTCTGTTGATTTAGATCCCCAGGCTATTTGGAATGAATGTTTTACAACCTATCCTGTGAAGAGGTGCCTTCTCGGTAAACACCTATGACAACGGTATTTTAATTTAATTTTTTGTCTTTTTTTTTTCCCTTTTTTACAATTATAAACTGGGAATCTTATATGACATGAGACCTGTGAAATTCCAAGGCCTTTTTAACAAAACAAAAAGGACACATACCCAAATATCTGTGTATATGTCAGTATTGACTGTTGAAAACAGGAAATTTATCTAAATGACATGCTAATATTTTGTAACTTCTCATTTGCATGCACGCAAAAATTACTTACTGTATTACATAATGCTAGTGCAGTAAAAAACTGCTCAGACAAATACAACCTTATCCAACAGCTAAATAATGCTGTGAAAATGATGAACAGTCACGTGGCCCTATGTATTACAGGTAAATTTCTGGAACGCGTGAAATAGGCTGAAATCATGAAGTATTGATATGAAAACTTAAAGTCACTATGCGTAACATACAATAATAAAAACTAACACAAAACTGGATACATCTCATTGGAATATTAATCAAAATTACCAAAAAATATCTTCAAATGAATGCTGATGTAGACATTGAGAATCCATTTTAAATCATGTGCTATAGGAACAATTTTGACATGGATTTTGGTTATTTTGATTTTACTTGTATTAAAAGGTCTGCCATTCTTGATTCACGCAATCTACGAGGTGCAGTACTTGTAATTCTTACTTGATTACTTGATTTCATTTGGTTACAATCTAAGGAACAAAAAAATCATGTTATGCACATTTCCATCATTTATAAAATGAACATATTTCAGCCCTGCAAAATAAAGTCGCTTACACTTTAATAAGCACACATACGTAAACACCAAAAATATAGATGTCTTTAGAAATATCTCTGAAATTAACAAAATGAAGTGTAAATAAAATATTTTTACAGAATTGCAAAACAAACACCTTAAATATAATTCAAAGGTAACAATACTTGAGTCAGGTAAATAAGATAAGGTTATAAATAGTCATAAATCAGAAGTCTTGGATAACACATATTAGAGGCAGAGATACAAACATAGCTAGCTCTTGTTTTCCTACCCAATGTCAGTTTCAGCACTAGCCATTTGTTGTGAGCGAAAGGGTTCATTTTAAGACTGGGCAGGGCAGGGGTCTCATGCTCAAAGCAATTGTAGTATAAGCTGAAAGTAACTACCCTGGCAACACACATGTTTTGGAAAGTGTCGCCATCATGATTATAAGAAACTTAGCCTACGAAAACTTTCTACCAGCAAATCCATGGCAAAAAAATTTCTGGTTCATGAAATCATATTAGCACTTTGGTTGTCTTCAGTCCTTAATGTTTAAAGGCGTAAATTTGCATCATACGTTGATTATACTGAGAGGGGTAAATTTACATGTATCTATTTCTGGTTGCATCTAGTATATTTTCCATATTTTGCTAAAGAGCATCATCTACAATTTTCAAGCTGTAAGTACCTTTTTCTGATTGTTGTTTGACATGATACGCAAAAAAGTTTTCAATTATATAATGGCAGCCTGTAATCAAGGGTGGAGGAAGTTGGAGTGGCCAGTATAAACCACCGACCTTCGGCAAGTAAATTATGCACTTTCCAACATGTGACATGTGTCACATAGGTGGAAGACAAGTGGTCTCTAGTGATCTTTATATAAGATGACACGAAAAAGCACACTCAATCGCTTATTGACACTAGGGCACCTCATGTCTTTACTGTTGTAGCTGAAGATGTAAATAGTATGTGTATCCCTATCACATGTATATTTCAAATTTTGCGATGGTGCTACAAACCCGTTTTTCAGCTGTATTAATCCTTCTACACACAAATGTACAACATCCTTACAACATACTCCTTACAGTGCGTGCATCGCTCTCTACTTTACATTACTGCCAATACTTGTAAATTTTGCTCAGAAATCTTAAACAATGCCGAGGTCACTGGGGTCACTGGGGAATGAGGCAGGAAGTGATGTCAGAAAACACAAACAATCTGTCTCAACCTTTGTTTCTAACAATACTTTATACACATGCATTCTCTTTATTTAGGGTACGTACAACATGATTCTAACCAAAACCTAAAACAATTTCATTGATGAATGCTGATGATACAGTTCTGTGGGTGGTTACACAAGACAAGTCTGTGCGTCTCACAGGCTCCAAAGGTCAAGTTTGTCTACTGGTGGCAGTGACATAAAGCGGAAGGTCGAGAGCGACACGAGCTGTAAGGATTGTAAGATTAGGCTGGATATCTGTAAATATACACGTGAGAATTTCCCTTTGGCCTACTTTTACAAGCTCAGGATACCATCCCAAAAGTTGTAGGCATGTACATATACATACTTGCTGTGAGTTAAAGTGCAACCAGAAACATTCAACATGGAAGTATTTAGCTGAAAATGGTATACCGGTAATATGAAAGTCTATAAATATCAGGAAAAGCTTTAGACCCTCTGATAATTTCGAAACGCTATTAATACTTGTTATTCTGGTGAATCGCACCACATACACATATAAAGCAGTAACAATTTTTTCTGTGAGCTGATTGGAAGAGATACATGTACTGAAGTGTGTATACAGTTAATATTATGCCAACAGTTGTTTGTTTTTGCCACACACAAAAAAATATATATATATATAAATAAATTCACACAACTGACATTTACAATACATATTAAATACAAGAAGAAGAAAAGGGGAAAATAGTATCTCATACTTTTAAGTACTATCTTTCTCTTAATGTAAGGCATCGCCCCTGAAAAAACTGCTGTTCTGTTATTTCCCAAAGGCTCGCTCTGACAGTATTTCATTTCCACCACATGCTCTTTCACATTTTCGCAGTTATGTCCCTTTGATCACAGAGGAAATCAACAGTTATCTTCTCTTGGCCACCAGGGGTGGTAGGTAGTTACTATCTCTAGACCAAAGAAGGAAGTCAAAAGTTACCTTCTATGGTTGTCAACCTTCAGAATTTATCCACGTTTTTGATGTACAAATGTAGATGATTTTGCAACTAATCTGAGCTGAAAACTTATCCAAAAATCTTGCACATTTCTCTCGTTCACACTAAGTATGAATATCTACCCTGCTTGAAAAAGTAAACAAAAATTTTCACAAAACACATCAACTTTCTCTTGTATTAATTAACATATTTTGTTTCTAGAAAGCTGTAGAAGTCTGGTTGATCAACAATACTTTTTTGGTAGGAAAAATGGTTCCACTTGGTCCCTTCTGTCCTAACTTCAACTCGGCCTTCAAAAACATAACGACCCCTGTAAAAAGTTGCAATGGAATGTTCATTCTCAAAGAATAATTAGGTCAAGGTCAGCTCCAACAACAACAGTGGTCATTCTGAGCCTGTTAAATGAAGTTGGGTTTGGAAAGAATCAAATGATACTCTTAAATTGTAGATGTCAGCCAACTAGATGATTATAATCTATGCACTATGTCCCCTATAATTTTGTCACCTCATCTGACTCGTTGATACATTCTCTGACTTGAGAAAATCGGAGGGTTTTAGGCTTGTCTTTCTCAGTGCAGGACTCTGTGTTCATGGTAACATGCCTCTCTGGTTCAGTCGCACCATTTGATTGGTCCACACATGCGTCATCTACAATATTGTCTGGATTTAACGGATTCTCGATGGATTTGTCACTTTCACTTATCTTCTCATATGGCTCTTCTTTGGTCAATGGAGATAACAAAGGAGAGCCTTCCTCTGCGGCCGAAGGGGTGCTTGGAATTCTGGGTAAAGCTTTGGATTCTGGGACATCAGAGGAGGTTTCACTGGGACCTTGAGAACTTTCCGTGCTTACAGAGGTCTGATCCGTTCCTTCAGGAGCCACAGTGAATTTTGGTTTGAAGATCACAGAACTTCTGTTGTTCGGTAGAAAAACGGAATCAGTAAAACTGTCTGTTTCAGAGGCAGCATTATCTGAAGAAGCGCAGGCCACGACGCCGTCATCCAAGCTTGTGCTCCCATCCTCAGAATACACGGATGACCCCATGCTGAGCGAATCCGTGAGAACATCTTGTTCGTCAGACGTTGTCGTAGACACACTAAGATTCGCAAGACTGCTACAAGCACTAGTTGGGTAAACAATGCTATATTGATCCCAGGTACTGTCCAGGGAACTGGCACTACTGCGGGCACTCAGTCGAACAGAGTCAATCCGGGATAAACCTGGCACTGAAACAAACAAACCAAAATACATAAAGAAACAATAGACCGATTCCTGATGGTGAAAAATCCAGCAATGAAATGAACATATGGATAAAAATTGGCAAGTAACAGACCATATAACCTTCAAGATGCAAAATGAGCTTAATACGTATAAACTCCATGTAAGATCACTTGATAACCCATATAAGCGCTGTCTACAGATATATATGGTTGCCAAGACCATGAGCTGTGGTGTTAGGTGAATTTTAGAACACCTTTTTGCCTAACAATTCCATGACTAGCATCTCAATTACGCAATCACAGCCAGATTTAACTAGAAGTACATCCTTTATTTATTTCATTTGTGTTTTACGCCGTACTCAGAAATATTTCTCTTATACACCGGCAGCAGAGCCCGGGGGAAACCCACGATCATCCGCAGGTTGCATCCGCAAGTCTGCATGAGCTGGACAGCAACCACATTGGTGAGAGGCTCCTGGGGGTTGCTCCCTGTTGACATGCTAACCCCCTCGGCCATGGAGCTTCCCCTTCCCCCCAACCAGAGCTTGATAAAGTCTGTGTGTAATTAAAACAAGTACAAACATTTTCAAATTGAATTTACTCACCTTTGAATAATATCTGTCTTTCCTTTTCTTCCAGGTGTTTCAACTCTTGGAGTTTCCCTTTCAAGATTGTCTGAAATTTGTCAGAAAGATGGTTTACAACACAGTTGACTGCGTGAAGGCTTGAACACCTAGTGGTAGATGGGAAATTTCACATTTCACACTAGGTATTTATTGGATTTGCATTTTACGTGTACCCAAGGATATTTCACTTTTATGACAGCGGCCAGCATTGGGGTGGAGGAAACCAGGCAGAGCCCGGGGGAAACCCACAACCATTCGCAGGTTGCCACACTTGGAACTGTCTCAGGAATTCTTCCATTCCTTCATGTAAGCTGACACGGAGAAGGTTTCAGCATTCTCTCATTCACATTCTACTGAACAAGCAAATACAGGATCCCACAGCTTAGAAATGGTAGCATGGCTACCAAACAGCTCACATGAATTCAAAACTTCAGCTCAATACATAAAGTACTAATATTTGGTAATTTATGGTAATTAATATACATACAGAGCATTAGCGATTGGAATTCCTCCATTTTGTCATTGTCCTTTATATGCATGTAAAACTTCAGGTCAATACATGCTGTACTTTCTGATATACCACACCCTACATTTTGCTTAACTTTGATTAAAATACACAATACACTAAGTCAGAAATATAGCAATCTATGGTATTTAATATGCACACACAGAATCAACGATGGATTATGCCCCTTATCTTATTACGCTACAGATGTATGCAAATCCTGAGCTCAATACATGCTGTACTTCTTAAGATACCACCCCTAACATTTTGCTTAACTTCGATTTTAATACACTAAGTCAGTAATTCAGCCATTTATGGTATTTAATATGTACACACCGAATCAACAATATCCCCCTGCATCACTGTGCTCTAATTGGGTGCAAACCGTAAGCTCAATGCACGCGAAACTTTTGGAGATACCACCCCTAACATTTTCTTTAACATTGCTTTCCCTATTATTGAACGCCAATGAAGATGCTCACGGTACAACTTAAGCTAGGTCTGTACTTTGTACAGGCGAACTAAAATTCCTGGATCTAACAATAACCATGTCATATGAGACCCAGCCCAGCTATAGATTCTGCAGAATAAGGTAAACAAAATGACTGACCTATTTTAAAATGGATGTAGATCATGTTGGCTTCCTCTCCGGTCATACCGGATAAGGTCTGTCAGTGACCTATGGACGGTCGTGGGTTTCCCCCAGGATCTGCCCAACATGACCGTCATCACATGTGAAACATTTTTGAGTACGGCGTAAAACACCAATCAAATAAACAGATGAAAATGGATGGTTGAGACTATGATCTGGCTTACAGAAATGTTTTTAATCATAATATGAGATAATCTACAACTGTACCTTGAGCTTTATAAGCCTGTCATGAAGCTCCACTTTGCGATGACAATCTTCAAACAAGACAACTAGCCTGCAGACAGAGACAATTACGGTGATTTACTAAAAATATCCGAATTCTTCTAAAATTTGGGACAGATGTTAATGGTGTTGAAAGTAGAATATTACATGAGTATGCCATTCAATAGATCGTCTAACCGTGTGAGTACAAAGAAACTCAATAGTCCTGGTAAACTTACATATATATTGACTACAATGAGCAGGCCATGTGTTTCAAATTTCAGGGAAAATAGAAATAGGACAGTGCAAAATTATTGTTTCTACTGTTGTATTATTCAATGAGCCACAGAACACAACTACATACTAGACTATTTCTGTGTGTTTTTTCTTTTTCCTGCCGCCTATCCCATCTGCCTCACTCATTTGCCATTCCAAGGACACCAGACATGATACCAAACCCAGCTGCAGAACACTGACACCACTGGCTGTGCATTTAATACTTGGCCTGGTCCCTTTATGCTGAGCACCATTCTGGGCTATGCTAATATTGCCAATTTTAAAGTTTTCGATATGACGTGGCTCAGGACTTAACCATTTCTGCAGGCTTTCGTGATAATATAGAACTTGCCTTAACTTTTTATCCATCAACATACAGTATACTGATGTTTGGCACATTAAGATTTGAATCTTGTTGCCTTTCTTTCAAGTTTTTTAATTTCAGTTTCCTTCATGTTCTATCTTTCAAACTGAACGACTAAATAATTTTAAATACACTAAATACATTTCAACTATACTGTATACTTTTCCTCACTTCTATTAATATGTGGGGATAATCAATTGATCAATGGAACATGAAGACTTGCGTACCTCATTGTCTTCTGACATTGTCTGAGCCTATCAACAAGCTGCTGGTGGGTCATGTGATCAACTGAGTCTCCATCAACAGCCAATATAACGTCACCTGTGATTGGACAAGAAGGAAGGCATGTGACCTCAGTATCAAGTACAAGTGCTATGCTTACATGACTGCCATTGGTAACATTGCACCTAAGAAAATACCAATGAAAGGCTGTTCTCTTCCCAAATGTGTATTGATAGATTATCCCACATAAATAAAAGAGATAAAATTACTGTTTGCAGAAAAACCTGTATCACAGTTACACGTATTGACCTCCGTTCAACAGTGGAACATTTTGGTATAATTTTCGCATTTTACCATAGGACAAAATAGTCATGTAACAAAAATGTACAACAAATTTATAACATTTACACAGTGTTAAAATCACTGTTAAACCTCCCAACAATATTCACATTTTTGTATAATATAGGTGTTTTACCACAGGACATAAAAAAAAAAATAAATAAAATTTGCATTTTAAGGTGACAAAAATCTAAAAAAACTGATAATTAACATGAAAGTGTTCTGGTTACTGAGTTTTAAAATCACTTAAAATTTATAGCTTTTTTCATTTCCTAAAATTTATCAAAAATGTGAAAGAAGATAGCAAGCCACTATATAAACCTCAATGACATTTCCTAAACCAAAGCACCCTTAGGCTTATCCAACTCACCTCTGCGGAGTCCAGCAAACCAGGCGGAGCTGTCAATCTCCACATAATCCACGTAAGTCATCACCTCCACCTGGCTCGACTTTTTGTGCCGGATTCCATATGTCTGTCAACAAAACCACAAAAGACACTGTAGTATAGGGTACAGATAACATGTACATTTAATACTATAATCAAAAACACAATGGGAAACTAAGGCCATGTTCAGTTCACTTGGGTGTTTCTTGACTAAAGCACACATATTACAAGAACAAAATGCCTGAATGGTTCATTTATCTAATAATTAACTGAAATTATAATCATAATGGGGAAAACCAAACACATTGGTTAGACTTTGTGTGCCGTATCCTATAGGTCTGATCAACAAAACAAAAAAACATAGGTCTGATCAACAAAAAAACCCCCAAAACATTGGTTAGACTTCTTGTGCGTGTCCTATAGGTCTGATCAACAAAACAATACGAGACATACGTCACACATTGAATGAATGGCTCATTTATATACTAATTAACTGGGATTATTATCATAATGGGGAAAAACCAAAAACATTGGTTAGACTGATCAACAGACTAATATGAGACATACATTACACATTGAATGAATGGCTCATTTATATACTAATTAACTGGGATTATAACCATAATGGGGAAAAACCAAAAACACTGGTTAGACTGATCAACAGACTAATATGAGACATACATCACACAATGAATGAATGGCTCATTTATATCCTAATTAACTGGGATTATAACCATAATGGGGAAAAACCAAAAACATTAGTTAGACTGATCAACAGACTAATATGAGACATACGTCACACATTGAATGAATGGCTCATTTATATACTAATTAACTGGGATTATAACCATAATGGGGGAAAAACCAAAAACATTGGTTAGACTGATCAACAGACTAATATGAGACATACATTACACATTGAATGAATGACTCATTTATATACTAATTAACTGGGATTATAACCATAATGGGGAAAAACCAAAAACATTGGTTAGACTGATCAACAGACTAATATGAGACATACGTCACACACTGAATGAATGGCTCATTTATATACTAATTAACTGGGATTATTATCATAATGGGGAAAACCCCAAAACATTGGTTACACTGATCAACAGACTAATATGAGACATACGTCACACATTGAATGAATGGCTCATTTATATACTAATTAACTGGGACTATTATCATAATGGGGAAAACCCCAAAACATTGGTTAGACTTCTTGTGCTGTATCCCACAAGTCTATCAACAAAATAATATGAGACATGTCACAATTTTTAGGGTTCACACAGTGAATGTTTGGGTCAGATATCCACTAACTGGAATGGAACTACACGTAGACAGAATGCAGAAAAGAAACAAAAAAAAAAAACAAACATTTAAGATCAGAATGATTTATTAATTTGAATGGGGTCTGATGCCTGTTTTTACACTGTAACAACCACATTTATGTATGGAGGAATTCAGGGAAAACAATCTTCTTTCACATCGGTAAATGATAAACCTCATGCAGTACAAGTGACACTTTACACAACTTAGCCACGTAGATTGATAAACATCATGCAGCACAAGTGACACTTTACGCAACTTAGCCACATAGATTGATAAACCTTATGCAGCACGAGTGACACTTTACGCAACTTAGCCACGTAGATTGATAAACCTCATGCAGCACAAGTGACACTTTACACAACTTAGCCACGTAGATTGATAAATCTAATGCAGCACGTGACACTTTACCCAACTTAGCCACGTAGATTGATAAACCTCATGCTGCACAAGTGACACTTTACGCAACTTAGCCACATAGATTGATAAACATGCTGCACAAGTGACACTTTACACAACTTAGCCATCAAAACTGACATCAACAGAATGGTAATTAGGAACATAGAAATGGTAGAGAGGATACCAAACAGCTCGCCTGTAGGAGGCACATGAATGCAGAACTTCAGCTCAATACATAGCGTTCTGAAATCGTGAATTTGGTAATTTACGGTAATTAATATGCACACAGAGCATCAGCAATGGAAATCCTTCCTGTGCCATTGTGCTTTATATGCAAGTTAAACTTCATGTCAATACATGCTGTAGTTTCTGAGATACCACCCCTAACAGTTTGTTTAACAATGTTGATTGTAATACACAATACACTAAATCAGGAACTTGGTAATTTATGATATTTAATATGCACACACCGAATCAACGATGGAATATCCACTCCTGCTATTGCGTTCTACACATATGCAAACCCTGAGCTCAATACACACAGTACTTTTTGAGATACCACCCCTAACATTTTGTTTAACATTGATTTTAACTTGTACACACCGAATCAACAATGGAATATCTCCCTCATGTGACCTTCAGTACTTTAAAGATACGATCTCTAACATTTTGTTCTTTGTTACTGGATGCCTGTGCCCACAGGGTCGACAAAAGCTACTGAAAATGACTATTATATACTGACTGGCCATACTTAAAATGAAAGAAAACAGAACTGCATTCACATCTTTTTTTTTAAATAATGCTATTTTTAAGTGAACTAAATGCCTGGGAAATGTGCAAAAACCTATACGTGTGCCTGTAAAAAGCACAGCAATTATTGGATTTGTAGACTACATTACTAAGATAATTAATAAAAAATATTGTTCACCTTTATTTTCATTTATCGACTGAAAAACCCTACACAGCAGATGAAATTTTACATTCATACTGCCTCACATAAAAAAACCCTACATGCATGTACAACTGTAGATAGCATTCAGAATCAGGTAGTCTTATGTGAGAAAAAAACAGGGCAGATCCTGGTAAGACTCAGTGCACCTGGATAGTTACAATTACAGATAAGTGCATGTGTTTTCAAACTACCTAATAAAAACCTGTGCCACGAACTGATAGGAGATTAGTTATCTAACCCAACAAGGCTATGTTTTTCCAGCATTTAATGTTTGTCTGTCAGTCAGTCTGTCTGTTTCTCAGCAACTTTACTGAAAATTATAGCTAAATAACACTTTGTACACTGTACACCTACTGTATACACTTTTCTGGTGTCAGAGGCGGGCCTGGAATTTTTTTAAAATAGTTCTTCGCTATTGTCAGATTGTATCTTGAAATAGTGTAAAAAGAGTGCTGTCCCTTCAATGGAACTCATCATTTGCTTTTGTACATTTGGCTGTTAGATATTTATGCTCTCCCTGTACCTTCTTGTTTTCTAAGTGGTTGATTGAGTCATGTTTAAAAATATTTAGTTGGGCATAATCAGATTCTAGCAGAACATTAGACTGCACGAACACTTGACTGCATGAACATTTGACTCCACAAAAATTAGACTCCACGAACATTAGACTGCATGAACACTTGACTCCACGAACATTTGACTCCACAAATGTTAGACTCCACAAATGTTAGACTCCACAAACATTAGACTCCACAAATGTTAGACTCCATGAACATTAGACTCCACGAACATTAGATTGCACAAACATCAGACTCCACGAACAGACTCCACAAACATTAGACTCCATGAACATTAGACCGAACAAACGGACACACATATTCAGCTGAAACTCTTATTGTCACCAAGAGTCTTTATATGAACAGCAACAATGTGAAATTCATGGGTTATGTGATATACGTGTAACGACCTGTAATTACCTTTTGAATTTTAAAGTTACAAATTAACAGTTAGATGTAGTTTAGATTGCTGAACTCAAGTCTGTTTTTAGTTTTTGGCTATGATGCATAGTTTTCCTGAAAATGGCAATTAACCCTCAAGAAAGTGTGATTTTTTTAACGTTTTCAGGAGCAAACGAGATCGAGAACATGTGGAGCAGCAGAATTTGGGCAAGATCATAACATAAGTCATTTATTGTCAGGAAACCTGAGGAGAATCTTGACAAACAGTTTGTTTCACAGGCCGCATTATGAGATTCACACCTGTTAACCATGTGTTAAATTGTGTGTATACAATAATTCATAAACACATACCCCCCCCCTCCCCCCACCAAACCCCAAACTCCACCCACACCACCTTCCCTTGCTTCCACTCCCGGACATCTTGGATAGGAAATACATCCTGGTCAGGAAATACACCCAATGTAAAGAATTCTTTAGGAATCTGACATATTATACAATGTAGTCTGGGTTAAGCTAACATTAGGCCAAACAAATAACAATATTTGCATTGGTGCCTAAATGATATGCCCAAGAAAAACTGTATTTCATCTGAAGTTTGGTATGTAGTTATGCACTTTCAGAAGCAAATATAGGCCCTAACATGCTTCTTCTAAAGCCACCACTTCAAAATTATCTCATAGTAAAGTAATCAGACTTCACAAAGAAAACTCGTAAGTGGCCTTACAAGCTGGATGAATCAATCAGAATCAAACAAAATGTGTCACTTCAAAAATTCTATACTTTATCAAAATTAAACGATGACTAACCTTCACCAGGTACTAAGGGCGTCAAGTCAGCGTTTCGACTATCTGAGCCAGCTGGGCATGTTAGGCCCTAAACTGTAGCTTTGAATAGATGTCATAAGCCAGAAAACCATTTTTTTTTTCACCTGTTTTGTCCAGAGTGGCCTAGCACATAATAAGTCATTAGGTCAGAATTTCTCTCTCCAATGTGTTATATATAGATTCATAATCAGCTATCACTTTCTCAATATCCTGTGTCAAGATTTTTTGCATAAATGCCAAGGATGTGGGTTACTAAGAAACTTACACAAGCTTGAAAGCACCAAATTTTTCTTCAAACGTAATTATTTATTTATTTATTTGATTGGTGTTTTACGCCGTACTCAAGAATATTTCACTTATATGACGGCGGCCAGCATTATGGTGGGTGGAAACCGGGCACAGCCCGGGGGAAACCCATGACCATCCACAGGTTGTTGTCAGACCTTCCCACGTAAGGCCGGAGAGGAAGCCAGCATGAGCTGGTCTTGAACTCACAGCGACTGCATTGGTGACAGGCTCCTGGGTCATTACGCTGCGCTAGCGTGCTAACCGACTGAGCCACGGAGGCCCCTCAAACATAATTAAATATTACTGCATGTTTCTGAGTTCATATTTATGTCGTACATTGCATAACCATATAGTTCTCACAGAATTATTACTCATAAGGTTTCAAAGCTGAAAATAACAAAGGTACTACTCTTTCTCAGAATACTAAAATTGTTCGTTTTCGGGAAGTGACTTTTTTTATTGTTTTTCTACAAAACTGCAAATCGTAGCTGGCTGAAATATGGCAGCAAATTTTTCATGAATATTATCTTCAAAGGGTTTAGAAGTTAGTTCTTCTATAGACAACTTAGTTTGGTGGCCATATTGGATTTCAATAAAACACATCTTTTCAATAACCAATGGACAGATCCTTCTGAAATTTAAAAAATTCTTCAACCTTTTCGCACGTTTGCAAGGTGCTTATTCAAGCTCATTCTGAAGGCATTATTCTGTGCAGACTGATAAAATTACACTTTTTGTGAAGCCTTGAAATTGGTCAATCCAGCCAATGTAGTTTTGTTTTCAAAATCTAATTATAAATGTTCATAAATTGCACTGAAAGTTGCTCTTTTTTATGCGAAAAGATTAATGAAGTAAGATATTCATGTGTCCCAATTCCTCAACGGTCCATTTCCAAGTAAAGTTTTAGAGGCAAATATTATTTCTGATGCTGAAACTAATGATTTTCCAGCAGAATATCATCCCATGTTTCAAGCAAACCTCAAAAAATCTTTCTAAAATCAATAGAACTCTCAGAATCTCGAAAAATGGGCAAGTGAGTCATGGATGAAATTTATGGTCATTTTGGGTACATAATAAAATAATAAATGTTATTTTTTTTATTGCCTCCAAAAAGAGTGAGTGAGTGAGTGCTTGGGGTTTAACGTCGTACTCAACAATTTTTCAGTCATATGACGACGACCTCCAAAAAGACAATAAATTACCATTAGAATTAGGTGTCACTGTTTAGCAGTATGTTATCGTGAAAAAAACAAAATAAACTCACTCTTTGTGATCAGAAAATGAAGACCATATTGAACCAGGAGTCTAAAATATTACTTTTAAATTAATAATACCATGTTTCTTTCGGTCATACCAAAGACTTCAAAAATGGTACTTGCTGCTGCCTCGCTTGGCACTCAGTGCTGAGAGGTTAGAGTAAGGAAACAGAACTGGTTGGCCCTGTGTCAGTATAATGTGACTGGGTAGGGTGTCATGTCTGGTGTCTTCGGCAGTGGTGGCAGTACTTCGGCGGCATGGACTCTCCCAGCCATAAGACACAGTATATGTACACACACCTAATGACTCTTCGTCGTCGTATCTTCTGTTATTATTTACTTATAGTTCACCTAAAACCACCGCCATCTTTTATACTTCTACTTCCTCGGGATAGATCAAGCCCTTTGTGATTTTATTCCCGCCATGCTTTATTTTCTGTAAACATGTTTACTGTAAATATACTTATGGTGAATAAATAAAATACAATACAAGTGAAAAGTTATCTAGTAGGACGTTACACCCCAGGCATTCAATCATTCACTCATTCCTAAAAAACAAAAGGGGATGTGAGAATTTCCATGACACGGTAAACTCCATAATGTCACTGTCTCTTTCTCTCAGGTAAACAGAAGATACAACATTACAGGGTTGACTTAACAAGTTTTTTAATCCATCAGCTGTAACCCCACCTGTGCCACCTGCATGACACCTATAAGGTACATGTACATGTAGCTGATATTCATTTCCCACAGGTATTAAGAGAATTTGTGAATCAGATGCTTGAAGTTCCGGAAACCTTGATTATATATAATGATAGGGAAAGATTATCATACAATGACTACATTCATTTGTTAATGTCTAATTATGAAATGTATCGTAGTCCCATTTTTTATGACATTAGAAACAAAAGAAAACAATCTTTTTTTTTAATCTGATGAGTGTCTCGTTTCTCTTTGCTTACATTATCAAGTGATCTTATCTAGCACAGTGGTATTAGTAACTATGCCCAGTTAGCTTAGTTCATACAGCGGTGCTGTGATTCAGTGTCACTCCCAACCATAAAGAAAAGGTGATGAGGGTTCAAACCCGGCCTTGGGCAGAGAATTTGTGTGTGTATAAACAATATTTTTCCAGTCTTTTTTTTTACACAGAGGTACACTGCTCCGTGCATTTTTTTTCTATCTTTGCTTACATTATCAAGTGATCTTATCTAGCACAATGGTATTTGAAACATTACTCTGTTTATTTATATATGGGTACTGTGATTAATTTATTTATCTGATCGGTGTTTTACACCGTGCTCAAGAATATTTTACTTATATGACAGGGGCCAGCATTATGATGGGAGGAAACCTGCCAGAGCCCGGCGTAAACCCATGACCATCCACAGGTTGCTGGCAGGCCTTCCCACATACAACCCGCGAGATGGGCACTGTGATTTAGTGCTACTCCCAGTCATGAAGCAAAAGAGATGAGGATTCAAACTCAGCCTTGAGCAGGGAGTTTTCATCTTGAGTCTATGTGTGTGTACCTTCCATTTTTTTTCTAGTTTTTCTTCATATATGGTTATACTGCACTGGGCATGAAAGAATACAATGCTTTCCATTGACATCAACACCACAGCTTCAAATTCCACAGAATTTTTGATTTATTTGATTGGTGTTTTATGCCGTACTCAAGAATATTTCACTTATATGACGGCGGCCAGCATTATGGCGGGAGGAAACCGGGCATAGCCTGGGGGAAACCCACGACCATTCGCAGGTTGCTGCCAGACCTTCCCACGTACGGCCGGAGAGGAAGCCAGCATGAGTTGGACTTGAGCTCACAGCGACCGCATTGGTGAGAGACTCCTGGGTCATTACACTGTGCTAGCGCGCTAACCGACTGAGCCACAGAGGCCCCAAATTCCACAGAAATGACAGAAAAATTTCTCATGTGTACATCTGGGAACTACATCTATTTATACTGGAATCTTACACTAACAAGATCCTTTGCATTTTCAACACCGCTCTGTTATGTTCACAACAGGATGTATACATTTACATAGCTCAACCATCAACAAAAATCTGTCCACACCTACATGTAGTTGCATAACAACATCTGCTGCCTCATCATGGAATCTGCACTCTGCACCAGAATGCAGATGCTAACACTGCCACTCCATGCTAGCATTACATAGTTGCTGAGCTATAGCCTCCCCCTTTCAAATTTGTGAGTGAGTCTACATAATATCTATTTGATATATTTATTTGATTGGTGTTTTACGCGGTACTCAAGAAATATTTCACTTAAACGGCGGCGGCCAGCATTATGGTGGGAGCAAACCGAACAGAACCCACAATATGTATTACATATATATTTAAATCAATTTGAATGTTCATGTAATCCTCTATATACACTTGAATGTAGCTGTTTAAGAAATGTTAAAGAAAATGATTATTTCCTGAAAAAATTATACAAATTATCTAAGAATGATATCTACAATAAATTTTACAATAATCATATGCAGTCAATTTGTCTGCCTTGTCAATTAAAAAATACCACCTATAAGTTATGTGTAGTACAAAGACTATAAGTATGTTACAATTTACACAGAGATTGCAAGGAAATGTGATCAATGGGAATCTGACTTACCCTAATTCTTCTAAAATTTGGGACAGATATCAGTAGTGTTGAAAGCAGAATACTAGTATTACCTTTCTTTACCAGTCTTTTGGAAAAGTAAAGATATGAGTATGTTGTTCGTTGAATGGTCTAAACATGTGAGAAAAAAAATAGTCCTGCTAGAATTACATATATACTGGCGAAAATGAGCAGTCCAAGTGTCCCAAAGTTTAGAAGAAATAGGGTACCCTACTCTGCTAATTCCTCAACCTTTTCACATTAAAGAGCAACTTTCATTACAATTTTTGGACATGATTAATCTGATATTGGAGACAAAATTAAACTGGTTGGGTTGGTCAGTTTTTCATAGAAAGTATTATTTTATCAGCCTACACAGAACAATGCCTTTAGAATAAGCTTGAATTACCACCTAGACACACGAAAAGGTCCATAACAGTAATATATTGTAATATATATGTATTGTCATACGCAATTATATAAATAATTAATTAATTTACTTAACACCATACCTAACATCATTTCAACTTATTAAAATTAGGGCATTTACCCTAAATGATCATAAATTCCATCCATGTTAAACTTGCACACATTTTCTGATTCTAAATGTTATATTGATTTTAGAAAGGTGCTTTGAGGTTGGCTTGGAGAATGGGATGATATTCTACTGAAAAATTGTAGGTTTCACCACCAAAATAATATTTTGTGACATTCATTTGTCTCTAAAAACGCGCCTTTGTGGACAAAAATTTAGGGCAATTTTACGGTAGGTGAGGGCATTTGTGTGTTGGTTGAAGGGTGGGTTGCCCAGGGGACAGAGCTTGATCCACCCCCCACCCACCTCACCCAACCCCCGCCATATGCCCAAACAATTAACCCACATACATTACATGTACATCTGTTTCTTTATTTATTTGATATTGTTGTTTATTGCCATTCAAGAAGTTTTCACATATACAGTGGCTGTAAATTTCATCACTGGAGGAAACCTGAGAGCCTGGAGTAAACCACTGGCAAGTTACTGACAAACCTTTCCCAGGTCTGATGCACACAATATTGCTGGAAGTCAAATTTGTATCTTTAACAAATGTTGGACTGTGCAAACATTTCAGTGAGCATCTTTAATGTACTGTCACCATGTCCTAACAATATGGGAGTTTTTCAAGCTCAAAATTATTGATGAAGGCATAAAAAGTCCAAATGCGTCATGTGACCTGTCAAAAATGTGTGGCGACTATTTTTGGTCACATTCAATACAACATCTGAAAAAAAGTTTCATAAATATTTAGAGAATGCGAATATTGGGGAAAACTGAGAATTTAAAAGTTTGTGAACTTGAGAAGTTCATAAAGGAATGAAATATCATTGTGCCTCTGGAAAAGGGTGAGAAAGGTGATCAGTAAATTGATGTCAACACCTCACATTTTTCACAAGTCACATGACACAGTAGGACTGTTTCTATCTCTGACAAGAGAAGAGTTCCAACTGGAAACTCCACTAGAGGTAGATTATCAAGAGCTACTTCAATACAGAGAGCAAGTTAAACATATAAATGCAGACAATGCATGCTGACAACAACAACAACAACATTACATTTCCAATACTACATGTACAGTCATCTGAAAAACATGAAACACAAGTGGGCCTACACATCAATAACACTCCACAGCAACAACAACATCTACTATATTCCCTGTTTGAAAAAGAATTTGTAAACAAAAATAACAACTAAACAATATGTAATGAATCCAGCATTACCAGTTAGACAATTTTTAGTACACAATGCAGAAGAAACTAACTCTGTGTAGGTTTACACACATGCATAACACTCATTAAATAATGGACATATAACAGTAGCTGATTTCTCCAAAAGGTACAAGTCTTGCTTCTCCAGTCCAAGATGCATACATGTACTCTACACAAACAAGCCAACTAACTTAAATTTAGTGAAATGCATGCACTATTCACTTTATATGTTGATGTCCCTGAACAGCTTTGGTTCACCTATGTTTTTCATTACATTACAGTACGTACTGATCATTTATCAGTGCTTAATGGTACACCAGCATTTTGTTACTAGCCCACCCTTAGCAGGCTACTACCATTCCATTACCAAATTCACTTAGCATTTGACATGTATGGTGACTAGCCCATCCACAGCAGTCTACTACCATTCCACTACCATATTCACTTAAAATTTGACATGTATGGTGACTAGCCCACCCTTAGCTGGCTACTACCATTCCACTACCATATTCACTTAGCATTTGACATGTATGGTGACTGGCCCATCCTTAGCAGGCTACTACCATTCCACTACCACATTCATTTAGCATTTGGCATGTATGGTGACTAGCCCATCCTTAGCAGGCTACTAGCATTCCACTACCATATTCACTTAGCATTTGGCATGTATGGTGACTAGCCCATCCTTAGCAGGCTACTAGCATTCCACTACTATATTCACTTAACATTTGGCATGTATGGTGACTAGCCCATCCTTAGCAGGCTACTACCAAATTCACTTAGCATTTGCCATGTATGGTGACTAGCCCATCCTTAGCAGGCTACTAGCATTCCACTACTATATTCACTTAACATTTGGCATGTATGGTGACAAGCCCATCCTTAGCAGGATACTAGCATTCCACTACCGTATTCACTTAGCATTTGCCATGTATGGCGACTAGCCCATTCTTAGCAGGCTACTAGCATTTCACTACCATATTCACTTAGCATTTTGTGTCCACAAACCATGCAGACAATGGAATATTCTTGGGTCTATAAGGAGTGCCTGTGTTCTACATACTCATATACACATACATACACATACATGTTGTATACACTGACACTGTACAGTATACACAACATTTTCACACCACAAACACAGATAACATCTCATCTACATATTCATACATGTACATTTACAAGACTCATATTTAAAAGGTTTTCACACTTTCAAATGAAAAGCTTACCAAAGTCTGTCACATCCAAAGAAAGGAATAATTAAAAAAGAAGAAAAAAGGAGAAATATATAACTCATGATTGATTTTCACGCATGATGAAACAAATGTTTATAATAATACATCACAAATTTTTACACTCTGAAAATTCTGCCCTGGGAATTACAATTTCACAATTTCTTTGTGTAGTTGTTGTTCTTACACTTCAAAATTCAGATAATCCTACTAATGGCCAATGTTATACAAGTAGACATTTCCCCGTGTTAAAGTACATGTATAACTCTGAACAGAGCTTCTGTTTCAATATCCTTTACCCACATCCCTGCATCTTTTGTAATGCATGACTTTTTGGGGTGGAAATATTTTTAAATGGATAATTCAAACAAGAATTTCTCCGTTCTTGAAGATATAAAGGTATACCAACAGGATATTGTGCTCCATTTGTGTTCAGACATTTGATCTTTCATTTCAATGAGTGTTATCAAGATTATAACTTTTGTTCTGCTGTAGTCTCAATACTAGCAGGCCATGGAGAATCTTGGTCCAATATACCTGCAGCGTGAATCCCCAAGAGTTATTCTTCTTGGACAGCTCCAGGGTCCTCCGCCGACGGTTCTGGTCAGCGTCCGTGAGGATGGCCTGGTCTTTGTCCAGCTGAACGAACGCATCTCCCACAGATTTCACTTTGTGCTGAAAAAAAACAATTACAGAACTTAGCCCAATTCAAATTAAACTTCAAATTGTAATTTTCAAGAGCAATCTCAGTCATGGACAGGGAATTTGTGCATTTCCCGCACTCACTCCTCATGGAGTAATGATGCTCACATGGCACTTTATGGAGTCTAGTGTTCGATAAGCCATGGACCTTGGCAAGCTACTGGCTATCGTTTTCCCTTGTGATGTACACTCTGCAGGCCATATGTGATTGCCATTTCTGAATGTCACACATGGGCAAGTTGGTCAGTATTTTGCCAGGTAAAGGTTGGTGGTTTACCACATCCAATCTGGTTTCCTCTGCCCATACAAATGACCAAATTGGTCAGATTGAAAAATGGCATTAAAAAGCAATCAAATAAATAAATAAATAATTTTCTTAAGTCTCTTAATTTATATAACACATGCCCCAGATAAGGTAACAAAATTTAACCACCCCCACTACCCCAGCCCACTCCCTTCCTGAAAAGTTAGACAGACATGGATTTGAACTCTCTTCCAAAGCCATAACCTCTTTCCCTTCAGGCTGATAAAAATTGAAGTTTCCAGGTGAAAAGCAGTTTGTATAAAGGGTTCTGAAGATTTTTTTATTCTCAAAAGTCACTTTTAATTTGACTGCGCAAAAAAAACAATTTTATTTCCATTAAGATTGCATGTTGACAAAAGATAAAACTAAAAAGATACTCCTGAGTTGAAATCAGCATTGTGTGCCTATTATTTAAATGGTCATCATTAATAGCTTTACTACAGACATTAAATTGTTTTTAAGACGTTTAAGTCACAAGCATTGGGTTGAACAAATGAGACTGTTATAAATGAACTAATCTAAGAACCGCTTGCAGCTTCAAAGCTTCAAAACAGTCTTCACACATGTTTTTTTTTTCTGCTTCTACCTCAGTACCGAACAGTTTGCAACATGATGTTTGTAACAGTTGCTCAGAAACACAACATTGTTGGCATACTATATATATATATATATATATATATATATATATATATATATATACAGAAGTAATTCTTCAACCTTTTCGCATGTTTGAAGGGTGTTTATTTAAGTACATGTATATTCTGACAACATTACTCTTTGTTGACTAATAAAATGATACTTTTTGTGAAGCTCTAAAATGGCCTCTCCAACTAATGTAGTTTTGTCTCTCAAATCAAATTAAAAATGTGCATAAATTGCACTTGAAGTTGCTCTTTCATGTGTGAAATGGTTGAGGAATAAGGTATGGTATGTATTTGACCATGATGAGTCTCTAAAGTTTTTAACGGATTTGTGTGTCTTTTTCAAATTTTATGCAACTACATATAGTATTGGTTAACATGACTATTCAATTTCCTGAAGATCCGTCCATTGGTTGAAGTCCAGATGTTTACAGGTTTTGTTTGAAATCCAAAATGGAGGCCAAACTAAATGACCTAGAACAAATGTCCAGCTTTCAGCTGAGTTGATTTATTTATTTATTTCCTTGGTACTTTACGCTGTACTCAAGAATATTTCACTTATACGACGGCAGCCAGAATAATGGTGGGAGGAAACCAGGCAGAGCCTGCGGGGAAACCCACGACCATCCGCAGGTTGGCAACAGACCACACACAGCCGGGTTGGTTCAGCTGGGTTGATGAAATCCTAATACTTGATATTTATGAAAAAAAAAAAAAAAAACATTCCCAAAATAATGAACAAGATGTGAACATTACACAAGTTGATACATTAAACACACATGTACTCATTTATCTATTTCTTTATTTAGTTAGGCCGACTAAATTACATTTACACTTACAAGTAATCACTCATCACACATGTCTACATGTACCGTCCGTCAATATTAAACCCTTTCATTTCACCCAGTTTCCTCTCACCATAATGCTGGCTGCTGTCGTATAAGTGAAATATTCTTTGAGTACAGCGTAAAACAACAACCGAATAAATAAATAAATTAAAAGCGCTTCTATGTTACATGTGCTGCAGTAGACGAATTTCCAGAAGGGCCTGCCACAAGTCGGCTATCACACCTTTCCAATTAGCTGATAAATCTTTTACATCGTAGCCTAGTTGTCCTACAATACAGGTGTATACAGCACATGTGTTGCTCTGAAATCTACATCTATTTGATATATAGTCATAGAGAATAAAGAGTTGTATTCAGGCTAATGGAGTTCTTATGTATGTATGTATGTATGTATGTATGTATGTATACCTAGATAAGTAAGTGTACTGTATCTAAACTGGTAAAGGTACTCAACTGTGTCCACCATCCCTTCTACCTGCTTAAATTTGCATTTCACTGGTAAACATGCCATTTACCTTTCGTATAGCAAGCACGCGAGCATTTTTAAATGAGAAAAAAAAAGCTAAAGAAAAAAAACCAGAACATACACGAAAGCAAAAAAAAGCATGCGTAAGTTACATCTTGACATAGATATACATTGATACCAGCCTCAACAAGAAAACCCTTTAGGCTGGCACAAACCTACCCCACGATTTGAGGGGAATGTGAAAATAATTGCATTTAGATGGCAAATGAGGCATTTAGATGGCAAAAGAGGCATTCAAGAGAAAGAACATGTTTCAGTGAGAGAGAAAAGAGTTCATTATACCGGTGTAAAAAAACCTGTGAAAGTAATTATTAAAGAAGTGCAAATGAATGATACATGAATACTTGGGTTTGTTAGAAACTTTGCATGTACACTGACATATTCATAGCAGGGAATTAGAGACCAGCAGAACGCATAATGTGTACAGAAATCTTCAGCATATAGTTACAACTCAGCCTATGCACTGGGTGTTCAAACCAGACTGACTTCAATTTTACATTATCTGTCACACATGATATTCAATAACAGTTGTAGCATAAACAAGTAATTCCTGTCACCTAAGGCGACTTCAATTTTACTGTGTTTTACACGCAAGTCAACATCAAAAACTACAAAAATGGAGTAAAACTGAAAATCCACCGATCATGTAAATATGCCTTCAACATGAAAAAAAAATACTGTGACAGTCCATAATTCTCACTAATCAGATGATTTTTTTCAGTCTTATTTTTATTTTTTTCTAACTCTCCTCCAACATTGGAAAAAGATTTATTCTACCTTTAAAACAACAATTTAAACTGGTGTGGCCTAACAGAAGCAAAATCAGTACATACAGTGTTAGACTTAATCTTGCACCATTCCAACAGAATTTATTTGTGTATCTGATTGGTGTTTTACGCTTTACTCCAGAATATTTTACTTATGCGTTGGTAGCCAGCATTATGGTGGGAGGAAACAGGGCCCAGCTCAGGGGAAACCCACAAACACTGACTGATCTCTGACAGACCTTCTCACGTATGGCCGGAGAAGTTCAGCTGAGTTGATAAAATCCTAGTAGGTGTATATAATGAAAAAAAAAAAAAACGTTCCCAAAATAATGAACAGGACGTGAACATTACAGCTGGTACAGTTGATACAACAAACTACAGTGTGTGATTGGGAATTTAATTAATAGGCAGAGTCCGCGGTGGGTTCCAGCCACGACCAACAATGGCCGGGCATTCCTACAGAAAAATATTTCTCAAACCAAGGTTTTAACCAGTTCATATGGATACTTCCTGTTCCAATGTGATTAACACTAAAAACATTATATTATCATAAACATTCATTTATCTACATGTGTCTTATAAATCAAACAAACCTTACTTCCCAGATTGTCCCACAAATTATGTTTACACAAATGGAATTGAATGGAGTAAACGTCATATTTTTACATATTCTTACACATTTCTCCAGACACACATGTACATACATGTTCTGCCATTTGCTTTCCAAATCAATAGTTCGGTTATTGGTACATGTATTTTTAGCCCCAGTCCCTATGCTTTTTTCTTTTTGTAAATAAACACTCTGGGGCTGTTTGATATCAAACATAAACCTGTACATACATGTATACTTTACTTTTTCACAAATTTTCCCCAAAAGGAGGATATGTTTGATTGCTGTTTACCCCTACCTCTAAAGGAAGAAACAAATATTTTACTTTGAAGTGTGAGGTGTTCAACTACAGATACCTTTACCAAATTATGTTAATCCGGTATGAGCGCCTGAAAACATTGGGTTTAAAAATATCAACAGTATGGCTCTTAACTACACATTGTGTGTCATCTTATTTACTGGATAGCAGGCAGTCGTGCCACAGTGTGTGCGCTCAGTGAAGCTCTGCGGGACACTATGGATAGCATGACATGTAAGCTTCAGGACGTTCATGGTGTGACAGGCTGTACATGTCAACGTGGGACACGAAATGTTGAAATGTCGAGTAGGCCAAACAAATCCTATTGTGAGGAGACTTCAAGAGGCATAAACATTGAAATGATCGATGAGAGATTTATAATAATTGCAGGATATATACATATGTAGATATATCATATTACATCATTGTAAAAATTATACACTGTAAACATTATACATTTAATACATTGTACAGGGTGTCCCAGAAGTCATGCACCATCTAGGTTGATGTTGAATTCTTGAGCTACAGAGCAGTGTTTTGCCCCATCTCTTCCAAACATAAAAACCAATTCAACTCTTTCTTGTGCTGTTAGTTTATTGGGCATAATTAACTCTGAAAGAGAGAAAAAAAATTTAAAATCAGTATTAAATCTGAAACACAGAAAAAAAAAATGAAAATCAGGATGGTGCACGACTTCTGGGATGCCCTGTATACATTGTGTACTTTGCCTTAATCACACACTATGTATTACATTCCTGTTTAACCTGTGCAAGCTACAATATGAACAAAATCCTAGCAAAACAACATACTCGCATATTATTTTATTAACCTTTATAACCTAAAGTTAGAAATAATATACTACTTACTCTGTAAGAGCATAATTGTCAGCACGGCTGAAAAATCATCTACACTTGTTTTCTATTCTCTATGTTTTATTGCGCAGTCCAACTACAGCCATTAAACAGGGCGACAAAAAAAAAAAGAAAAAAAAGAGACCCTTCTGTGCAGGAACTCATGGGATTTCCATCACAATAAGATATATCAAAACAAATTAGACTGTGTTTTTTGTAAGGGTGACCTGGTTTTGATTGACAGGTGATGTTGGAGTTTAACAGATTAATTTCTGTGAAGACAGTTACAAGCTTGTCATGATGAAAAACAGGGAAGCGCCGGCAGGCATTTTGTGTAATTGAGCGTAACAAAGAGAGAGATGCTGACAGGGAAAAGTGCTAACCACATGTGCTGAGGGATCACACATGTTCTAACACTGACACGCAGGCTGGAGTAGCTTAACCGGCTGATCTGAGCTCAGCACATGCATGTACCATACTTCACCTACAGTTTAGCATTTTCCAAGTGACATTCAGTTTGCTTGAATTAGATTGATTCATCCACCAAACATAAGGCCTCAGAAGAGTCTCTCTTGAAGTTTGATTAAATTTTTATCAGAAAAACTTATACGTTTTGTGTTATGTTGATGCCTTTATGTCCTTCCGAAAGTGCATTTTTACATACCAAACTTTAAATAAAATGAAGTGGTTTGTGTATAAATATGTGATGTGCATACATGTAAAACACAACAGTATGGTTATATGGTATGTCGACTTGAGTACGGCATAAAACACCAATCAAATAAATAGTATGACGTGAACATGTAAGATTCCTGTTTTCATAAAATCATGATTACGCCGTGCAACATAACACACGTGTACCTTGTGCAGTGTGGATCAGTTGATTAGCGCACTAGCGCAGCGTAATGGCCCAGGAGCCTCTCACCAATGCGGTCGCTGTGAGGTCAAGTCCAGCTCAGGCTGGCTTCCTCTCCGCACGTATGTGGGAAGGCCTTGCACTAATCTGCGGATGGTCTTGAGTCTCCACCGGGCTCTGGCCAGTTTCGTCCCACATTCCATAATGCTGGCCGCCGTCGTATAAGTGAAATATTCTTGAGTATGGCATAAAACACCAATCAAATAAATAAATAAATACCTTGTGTGATGGAGGCCTCAATCCTGATGAAAGTTAAACCCCAAGCACTCACTCATTCACTCAATTCTCATCAAAGCCTGACCCAGTCTCCTACACCCTTGAAAATGTGACTGTTGCTAGATTACCTTAACTGAGGTAATTATTTTTCATTATGGGGTACAGTTGCAACCCATGTTGAAAATACTCTGCAGGCATTTCAATATAGAGTGCAAATACAACCCTTTTCAATAAGGCATTGGGGAAGTACAAAATTAACACATATCAATGTAATGTACATTTTCATTTTCCTTCTTTCATGTTTTTTTTTATTTACACAATATTAATCCAATCTCTGAATAAAAACTATTGCTTCTATTCACCTCATTATGCATTTTACCCCTTATCTGTATATTCCCTAAATATATTCCTGTTTAAACATTGTGGATGTAGAGAAATCGTCGTCCTAGTTACTATGGCAACTGCAGAAATACATAGCATTCTGAGGACATAGTGTTATCAAACTTTTTGTATGCGCTGAACTTTTAAGAAAAACTTCTTGATTCAAATTATACATCTGAGCGGTATAGAAAATAAAATACAAAAGTCGAGCTGACTGAACAAACAACACATGTATTTCTACACACCTAAAATGCAGGTATTTCCAAAATTTTAAAAAATGTTACTCACATGCCTGATTCTAAAAATTTCCTTGATTTTAAACAAGTTAAAGTTTGTTTAGAAGACAGGATAATATCCTCCTCAAAAAATGGGGTAAGCTGCAACACCAAACATAATATTTTATCGCTTTTATGTGATTCTAAGAATAAACCTTTTCTGCAAATTTTTAAAGCAAATAATGAAAGCTTAACTGCATCTTACATCGCATATACCATCATAAAATACCTGGAAAGACAGTGATACGACTGAAATATTTCCAGTACACATACCCAGTAAGTCATTCCCCTGGTAGCACTTGGTCCTTGGATAATCTATGACATGTATATGTTCTACCTCACACTGGAATGTGCTCTCCATATACGTGTATTTATGGATTACAGGGTGAGGCCCAAACCATATGCACAGATGAACGTACATGTAAACCCCATATATGGTCATAGTATCATTCTGAATCTATATTATATATATGTCCTCCAATAATGGCAATGATTCAGCGTTAACAGGCCAGGAAATGCAATGAGTTAGTAAAAGTAATGGATTGGTTTTATCCAAAAAAAAAAATGTACAGGAAACTTCATATGTGTTTATAGGAATAAAGTATTACAATGATTGACTCCTTTTTTTTTTTTTTTTGGAACATATCACAAAGCCATTGCAGAAATACCCAATCTATGCTATGACACACAGGTACAATGCATATTGTAAATTGTGCATAATTAGAATAGCCTATTAACTGTGACAGAAGTGACAGACACTCAGAAATATCATATACAAGATATGTATGTAATAATATGAAATTATAAATTACTATCACAGAACAAAGGAAGATGAACATAACCTCAAAATTTATAGTATGTAATCATGTACGTTGAGAATTGACACTTAATACGACCTATGTAAAACCCACAGATAAAAAAATAACATTCTTTGAAAATCTGGGCACCTTAACTTCATGAATATGCATGTAAGGCAATATTCCTGTAGAAAACTGGCCTCTCCCATGAAAATACATGTACAAGATTTGTTTGTCATCATCCTATATTTTAATTTCTTTACGTAAACGAAGTAATATTTAGTGATAGGTTGAGCGTATTAACTAGAAACCAAGCACATTTTATAACAAAAACAAACGTCTCAATCCAATTAACTTGATGTAACTGTAATCAGCTCTTCTAATATATGTGTTACATTTCATTGCGCAATGTGTCAGTCTAACTTTCAGCCCATGGGCATCTTTTGCAATCGTTAATAGACACATAACACTGTGTATCTTTGTGTTAAATGTCACAGAATTCCTCTCCAGCCATAAGTTGGAAGTTCTGTCAGCAACCTGCAGATGGGCGCAGGTTTCCACTGGGCTCTGCCTGGTTTCCTCCCACCATAATGCTGGCCGTTGTCATATAAGTGAAATATTCTTGAGTACAACGTAAAACACCAACCAACTATATAAATAAATAAATACATGTCACAGAATGAAAACCAGCCCTCTACATTCGTTTTTTCAAAAACTTTGTCAGTCACTTGCATAATAGAACAGTATGTGTTCTTTACTAACTCCCCCTCCCACCTCCTTCCCAAATCAAATCAAATACACAAACTGATTAGGAAACATACATGTATACACATCCACTATGGAACAACTAGGGCTTGAAATTGTTCTTTAAGCGAACATCCTTAACATCACCCATGTATTATGCTCAGCACGTGGATAAAATGTGGGACCGTTACACATTCATTGCTATTGGAAACCGGGTAACGCCCCCTTACAGTCGGAGGATAGATTACGCCATTGTTTCTCCCAAGTCAACAGCATTATACAGTACATCTATATATATCCCTGTCAAAACTGCATTGTAGGATAAATTAAAGCAAATTTTGCTACCTATGGGTTGAAACAGAAAGCCTTTATCCTGTTTCGGTATTTTTCTTCCGTGTCAGACGAAGAATGGCGATTTTTTTTTTTTCGTCTCCCAAGCTCTCGACTCATGAGGGTGTTAGGGATAAATTTACATGTGCCTCGTTAGGTATCGCCCGCGCCTTGCCGTTTCCCGTGCCTTACCTCTTTGTGTGTCTTCTTTTTCTTGTGTTTCTTGGAGGCATCCATCCCCAGTCCAAACCAGAGCATCGCTCGGCGACGACTTCTCGCACTCAGATCATTTTCACGTCTGTATTTCACCGTCCCCGGTTTTTAAACTGTGTCATTTTCACGATTCAGTGACCATCGATGACAGACGAGCAATGTTTACGAAGTATCCCCTACAGCATTACAAACACACATTGTCTCAACGTTTAATTCCTTTCAGTGAATGGTTCAAGCATTGGCAACAGCTGGAGTCATTCAGATAGCAGATTCAATTAATTCCAATTAAAAAATGAAGAATAGAATGGTGTTATTTTCTTAACACATTTATTTTTGTTTGATGGTTGGGGTGCTGTAACCTTTGACCTAGATCCAACACGAGGCAAATGAAGGGGCTTGAAACATGGCAGGCGCACAGCATCGGACGGAATCAAAGCTTTCATTAGAGATCCGTACAAAATCTGTGGAGCAAACATTGATACCTTTGGTTACTCAGGTAAGTGCACGAACATTCAGTCTCACACGGGGCACAGTCGATTTGGTATTCGGCTGAAACATTTTGCAGCATTTGAGCTTCAAAGTGGCAGATGGCGTGAGTTGATCGGTTTCCGATGAAGTCACACGGCTAAAATGACAGCTGAACAAAAGATAAACAATGATCGTGTTTCTTGTATTTCTGAGGCGGTGACGATATTTTCAGAGGGCTTCTCTTGGAAACCACTTGACTACTGAAATATCTGCAGGGTTTTATTGATCTCGGTATTTTCTGAGGCAGAAAAACCTTGATATTTACAAATGCACATATTTATTTTTTATACACACGTCCCGGTCATTCATTCATTTAGAGCCAGACATGCTGCTTCAAGAAGTTTCTATATTTGTTAGCGTGTATAAACTCAGATTTATAATAAGTGCAAAAGAATTTGCCTCTTCACAGACGACTGTGTCACACATAGAAATCTGCAGTGTTGCAAAAATTCCTTTTGCAGTATTAATATTATTAATCACAGTTGCCCATGTGACAAATGACATGCTGCTACAGAGTCCAGTTTCTGATTCACGATGATTCACTGCTGCTCAGCTTCTAAGCCTGCACCACAGGCCAATCCTAACTATTTGTGAATGTTGTTCATTCCACTAAAGGTCTGTTATCGACAGTAGCCTTATGCTGCCTATGTTATCAGGTGTGTTTGTTGACACAATATCAACACACATTATAATTCTGTTCACAGTACATGTTTATGGACAGATTAACTGCTTGTCAAAGTAGTATTTAATAACCCACATTGTACTGAGTGCCAGCATGTCATTCCAAAAAGTGTGGAATGCTGTGTGTACATCATGCTAAGCACAGTTTCACTTGCATTGTCATTTCTTTTGTAAGTTTAATTGGCTTCATTTGTCCTCATGTTTGTAGCGTGGCAGCATTTGATTTGCAGCTATAAATGTAATTTAATGGATCAGAGTTAAAAGCTATTCCAGAGTAAAAACAGAGGTTAGAAATGGCAATTTTGCCTGCAAACCATATTGTCGCTACAGACTGTTAATCTGACCTGGTGTATAGATGGCTTTTCTGAGAAGCACATGTAAGGGAGATAACTGTAAATTGATAGATTGTTTTAAAACTATTGTCATGCCTAAAGAAGCTTTTTGTCTGAGATAAAAATAGGGGTGAATAACTCTGCAATTTATTCATGCCATATTAATACCAAGATTGCAGAATCTTAAGTGCGAACTTCACAGGCCAGTGCTGTATAGAGTAGCTGACATATGAAACCTAGACCCACTGGCAACATGCACTCAAAAAAAAAAAATAGCTTGAAATTTCTTCATTTTTCATTAAGCTATTGGTAATAAAATATCTGCCTGGCTGCCATGGCATAATCCGTTTTGTTTGTATAACAAGTGATTATGGTTCATACATCTTATGCTAACAGGCAAAGGTCAAGCATGACTTTTCAATGTTGATTATGGACTTTGTACCAAAAAATATGGTGTAAGTTGCCCAAAGTTGTTGTTTTACCCTGGGCCCTCTGGTTTCCTCATAAAACTGACCCGCCATCGTATAAGTGAAAAGTTCTTAAGTATGGTTTTAAGCAACAATCAAATGTATATATTTAAATGCACCGTAAAGTTGCCCATTATGGCAGTAGATAGTGCGTGGTACACATGGTAAATGTGCCTGTGATTGTGTGTGGTACATTCTGTAAATTTGACCATGTACCCTTGATGGTGTGTTGTGCTTTCAGCAAATGTACCCATGACTGTGTGTGGCGCTTGTGGTAAATGTGCCCATGATTGTTTGTGGTACATGCTGTAGCTGTGCCCATACCTGTGTGAGGTGCATACATCAAGTGTGCCCATGATTGTTTGTGGTTACATGTTGTAGCTGGGCCCATAACTGTGTGTGGTGCTTACATTATGTGTGCCCATGATTGTTTGTGGTACATGTAGTAGCTGTGCCCATAACTGTGTGAGGTGCTTACATTAAGTGTGCCCATGATTGTTTGTGGTACATGTTGTAGCTGTGCCCACAACTGTGTGAGGTGCTTACATTAAGTATGCCCATGATTGTTTGTGGTACGCACTGTAACTGTGTCCATAACTGTGTGTGAGGCTTACATTAAGTGTGCCTTTCTTAAGATGTGACTTTCTAATTGGTGTTTAACCCCTTAGTGGAGAGATCATGTACAAAACATCTTTGGCCATGTAGCACTTTCAGTCTCTGAGACACACGTGTCTCACTATTCATGTTGGCAGTAAACATTCCATGATGTTACGATAAATTTTCTGATTTAAATGACCTCATAGATTTGACTGAATTTTTCCCATCAGCATTTTCTCTTTTATATGGTTGGTGTAAATTTCTGGTCATTCAGATGAAACTTAACCTATTGGCTGTTCTTAAAAAAGCTTGGAATCTGTTGGAAGTGAAACATCTGGGTGCCTGTATATGCCGTCTGCATTGGTGTAATCATGTATACCAATGAAAATGTCTGTATACTACTGTACATCTGCAGTGTTTGTGTACATGTACAGTATACATGGTTTCTTGGTGGGATAATCATTAGAGTATTTACGGTAGATCTTTTAGTAGAGCTGTTGATGGACAGGGGCTGGCAGTATCTCCCAGAGAGAGTTGGGGTAAAACAGAAATCCATCGTTGTTTGCCGAATGTTACTCTGTGGTTAGGACAGAAAACTGCAAGCCTAACTGCAACATACCAATCCCAGCTCATGCTGGCTTCCACTTTGGGCATAAGTGAGAAGGCCTGCCAGCAACCTGCGGATGGTCGTGGGTTTACCCCGGGCTCTGCCCGCTTTCCTCCTGCCATAATGCTGGCCGTCGCCTTATAAGTGAAATATTCTTGAGTACGGCTTAAAACACCAATAAAAAAATAAATTAAAAAACATACCCCTCTCTAAATGTTGTTTTTTTATTTATTTATTTTTTTTTTCAGATAGGAAAAGCATCTTTATACATGTATCTGCAGTGAAGCACATTGCGATCCTGTGTATGGAAAATTATCAATCTGATTGGGATTGTATTGAGCAAGAACTAAGAGTTAAGGCCAAATATAAACCATTCAGTTTGTGCACTCTTTTAGCAGTCTGATGTGGACTAAGATATTCTCAGATAGTAAGAAACCTAGACTTAATGCAGTAAATACCAAAACACAAAGTCCAATTTACTTGTAAATTTTTGTAGGGTCAGTACACATTAATATAGGAAATTTTTTTTCAAACATTCAAGTTAAATTCAACAAGCGATATTCCCCCTTATTTAAGCATTTATGCAATGTACTGTGTTTTTGGCACCAGTAGAGGGTATCAAAGTGCCTAGCTGTGAGAGTGCAGTTCGTTTTAGTTCTGGGCAGTATTTAGAGGGTGTTTATGTGATGTCATCCTTGTAGTTCACAGACCTGTCAGTCATGTGGGAAGGATATGTGTTGTGTGGTGATACAGGAGAAGTGCTTCAACATGGCTGCCTGAAGATAAAGCATTTATGAAAGGCAGATTTATATTTAAGGTAGTTTCATGTAAATGCGGCACTTGTAGCACAGCGTACACGTCATCCTATTTTTAATTTTCTTCCTGTTGAAATAAATTAATTGCTGTCATATTGTTGTCAAGATAGTGCCCACCCCCACCCTCCAGAAAAAATTAAGTGTTAGGTCCAGTTTTCTCTTTTAATATTAGGTGATATATCCATGTTCGTCTACATCTGGACAGGTTGAAAAAAGATATGTCATATGGAAGTTTTTCTGTCGTTCTCAAAAGTTAGTAATTTACAGAATTTTCCTAAAGCTCTGCAGACCTCAACTTTGACGCCTTATGTTTCTCCTCGCAGGGACAGCCTCTTCTCTCGCTCTTTTAGCCTTCTCTACCTTGTACTATCAGTGACATTTGTGTGATAAGGTGTATTTACAGTTACACGGGGCACCCTCTGGGACATTTCCAATGAAACATTTCCTGCTTTCCAGCAAAAGTGAAGCTGATAAGGCTATCATTAATAAAAGCCTTCATTGTCCATGACTAGACCTACCCTCCCTTCTCTAAAGATTTTATTGGGATTTTTATAGAAGGTGTTTTTATTGATTGTCCTGTCAGTGATAGTTTCTATTAAATCCCTACTTTTTTCATTAGCCAAAATAAAGATTAGTAAAATTCTCTTCTGACCTACCCTATATTTATCTTATACGGTCAGGTTCAGTGAGGAAATATTTTTATTTAAAGTTTGGCCTGATTTGCATGTATAGAGAAGTCCTAAACAAAAGCTTGATCTATTTTTTTCTTATTTATTTGAATGGTGTTTAATGCCATCCATGGCTCAGTTGGCAGAGCTTCCGCTTCGGGAGCGGTAGATCCAGGGTCAATCCTCGGTCGGGTCACACACCTAAGACCTTGAAAGAGGAAGTTGTAGCTTTCTCGCTTGACGTTTAACCACTTGAGTGGGGTCGCTTACTTACCTAAGCTTACTTTAGTAGTCTCATTGAAGCAGCACCAGATAAAAGAACCGTTAAAATCTGTCCCGCAACAAGGAGGCACATTGCAGTCTAAGGATTCCTTTGTCAACATGAAAAATTGTTATTAAAGTACCACACTAAACCTTAAGCGTTCACTCACTCCATACTCTAGAATTTTTCACTTACATGTAGACGTGTATAGGAGGCTGGTTGGGTTTTTGTGGGACAAGGTACCTACAAACACTCCTGACTTAAAGCCAGAGGAAAAACAACAAAAGCTGGATTCGAACTCATGATCTCATTGGTCAAGGGCCTGGCAATCACAGTGAGCCAGCTCTTAAACTATCTGACAAAAATTTTTGTTCACAAAAGTGCATTTTTACAGACAAATATATGTCACGAAATATTATTTTTGGTTCTGAAACACACAACTTTCCTGTAGAATTTCATCCCATGTTCCAAGCCAACCTCAAAACACTTTTCTACACTCATTGGAACTCTCAGAATCAGAAAAAAAGGGCAACTTAGTCATGCGCCAAATTTATTGTCATTTAGGGTAATGATAATGCACTTTTTGGGGCAAAATCATGATTTTTGAAAGATGGGTGGTGGTTAGTCATTTTTTTTTTAAGGTGTAATTGTTTTTCTTTCATTCCATCAGTAAAATTTGGCTGCCATTTTGTAAGGGAAAATTTCTTCAGCGTGGCGTTAAACTGCTGTCAGATAAAGAAATCTAACAGATGGACATGTTTTTAGAAATATTACATTGCCTCTGGTCTCGAACTTGGTGCCTGGTGGGTGATGGGGGACACCCCATTGGGAGCCTCGTCTTGGATCAGTTATCTCACAGATGATGGCTAAACTATGTATCAGTCTGGGAAAGAACGAAAGATCCTAATTATTTGACATTTTTTTGTTGGCAAAAGGCAACATTAAATACAAATTATAGGCGGAAATTAGTTGAGTTAGAAAGCAAATTAATAAATGTATTTTAAAGCTCTACCTTCTAAGCTTTTAACAATTAATGAACTTTCATGTTTATTGCCTGGCAGCACACATTGGAAAAATAGCATAAGTGTAAACTTATCTATCCTCTACAAGAGTGCAGTCATCTGATATTTGACTGGCATCTAGGTGAGGCCCCATAGGGTGGGATTCGAATAGGGTGAACCTTTAGGTAGATTATCTGCAGACGGGGCTTTGGAAATAAATGAATGAAATATTGAGATGGATTCAAGACGTTTTGGATGTGAGAATAATATATGAAAAAGGTGGGACTATGTATAGACTTTATGGTAAGCAGATGTGAGACTGAATGTATTTCTGGCATTTTGATAATGATAGCCAATGACATTCTGTTGACATATTAATGGCTGGAACATGAGCATGTTTCTGTGAGATGTAGACTGTGTGTTAATACGAGAGGGAGGGGGGGGTGGGGTGGGGGAATATGTGTAGGACATCAAAACATTTGTCAACATGCCAACATGAGTTTCTATACATGTACATGTAGGTGTGATTCTGCAGGCAGGTAAAAATAATTTTTTTTTTCACAGAAAGTATTAAAACATAATTATTAAGTTATTCATTTGCCTTTAATCTGCTTAGCCAATGAGAAATAACTATACCAAAAAATTTTTTTTAACTAAAATTCGCAATTTGACTTCTGAATTTTTATTTTTTTTATTTAACATCAGTTTAAGATTGTTCCATTGAGGTTGTTAATTGGCAATTGTGAAATGTAATCTTTATTAAATTGTTGATTTTATGACATTTTTAAATAAATGATCTCTATGGTAACATTCACAATTTTTAAATAAATGATCTCTATGGTAACATTCACAAGTAATATCTGTACCTATAGAATCAGTTCCTCAGAAAATAAAAAAAATATTGGTTAGTCAACTTCCTTACCTTTGTTACATCAAACAAATGATTTTTTTTTTTTTTTGGCGCTAGAAATCTGCTTGCTTTAACCTGTTTTATTGCTGAATCTGCCCGTGTGTGAAAACATTGCCATTTTCAAATATTCAAGCCAATATAAAACACGTGCATTTGTTTGAACATTAATGTTATTTGTTGCTGTGGTAACAATGATGTTTGTTATTGCGAACATGCTGTATCCTCTCCGATCGTACGTGGGAATGTCTTCAGGCAACCTATTGATGGCTGTCGGTTTCCCCCGGGTTCTGCACGGTTTCCTCCCACCAAAATGCTGGCTGATGAGTATGTTCTTGAGTATGGCCTAGAACATGAAGCAAATAAATGTTGCAGACATGCATGTAGCAAAGGAGTTTTGCTCAAGCACTCAGTCTCCGAGTTAGAACTTGTAGTCCTGGCATAATAATTTGGTGAAGTTTCATATCTGCTTATGTAATTTGCATTATTAATCAGGCATAACGCGTCATCAGGTATAAATTATAACACATGCTTGAGGAGACAAAGTACGCGTGTACTATTGTACATGAGAGTCATGGTACAGGTGGGGTAAGTACCAACAGGGACAGAAGAAAATTTAAAAAAAAAAAAAAAACAGTTCATGCTGGCTTCCTCTCCGGCCGTACATGGGAAGGTCTGTCAACAACCTGCAGATGGGCGTGGGTTTATCCTGGGCTCTGCCCGGTTTCCACCCACCATAATGCTGGTATAAGTGAAATATTCTTGAGTACAGCATAAACCCCAATCAAATAAATAAATAAATTAAAAAAAGGAAATAAAAGTGTTATAATTGGACCAGTTTAAGCAAGGGCTTCCTATCTTATCCTATCAGAATTTTAACCTGCAACTGTTAGATTTTTTGAATTAAAAAATGTTGTTGTCATCAAGAGCTGATTGTAATGAAAACTTAAACAGAAACAGCTAGTTAGGGTAATACATACATGTGTATTTCCAGTAAAGGTTAGAAGTTTATCCGGGGAAAATGTCTGTGTAAACGTGCTTTGTGTTATTTTGGGAAGCTGAAAGCAGCACTGTTGTATGCCACACCCAAGTTGGCAGGTTTGGCTTGTATGTGCCACATGTGTAAGCTTCTATGGTGGCCTGTTGGAACCAGATGTAATCATTTCTATTTTGTTGTGTAAACTACATGTAAGGTTTTTTTAAATTAGCTACAAGTCTCCGAGCTGTTCTGTTTGTGCACAAATTCATATGTGTATCACAGCAGGTCCATTCTTAGTCAAACAGACATAGTAAAATCAATATCTCTGTGAGTTCAAGTCCAGCTCACGCTGGCTTCCTCTCCGGCCATAATGTGGGAAGTAACCTGCGGATGGCCTCGGGTTTCCGCCGGGATCTGCCCAGTTTCCTCCCACAATAATGCTGGCTGCCACCAATCAAATAAATAAATAAATAAATCAATCAATCAAAATCAGTAGTATGTACTTTGTAGACTCAGCTACTCAATATCTGTGGAATAAACTACATGTGTAGTATCTGTGTGTTTTTCCGACAATTTACAGGTGGAATTATTTTTTTCTCCTGCATTTCAATAAACACAAGTCATGTCAGGGGCTTGTTGTGAATTGAAAGCAACATATCAAACTGAATATCTGTAAATATTGTATTACAATTTATAATATGATTTTAATCTCAGTTTATGTAGTTTATAAAAGAAGGGGAAACATTTTTTATTGGGTACTGTAATTCTTCAAATATTTTGCATGTTTGCATGGTGTTTATTCAGGCATAATCTGAAGGCTTTGATAAAATTATACCTATACTTATTAGTACACCAATTATACTTATTAAACCAACTGGCCAATTGGCCAACCCAACCAGTTAAGTTTTTTCTTCAAAATCAAATTAAAAACATGCATAAATAGCACTAAAAGTTGCACTTTTATATGTTAAAAGGTTGAGAAATTACAGAAAACTGATATAAGAATTTGGATCTGATATGATATATGCCATATCTTGTTGGCACCTAAGCAGCTATGGGGGCCTGTTGGGACTAAAAGAGTGTATTGTCATATATAAAAGTAAAAAAAAAATTGTGTAAAGTAAAGTGTCCAAACTACAGTTCTAATCAGTGAAAGAATACTCAAAGTCAAATTCCCATAAATCTGCTTCATTCACATATATATTAACATGTACATTAAACCAAGTACAAAACTGTCTTGTGTTGTTATTATGGTCTCTGTAGCTCACCATACTTTATCCTATAAGCTCTAAGTGTTATCAGGCTTGAAACAAACACCAGTTGTATACAGAAGGCTTCCTTAATCGGAAACGCTTGTCTCTCTGAGAGGTGAATGAGGCTTATACCTCCACAAAACAGATAAGGTCCCTATGTCTGATCAAAACCACCTCTAACCCTGAAGAGCTCTAAATGTCAGGCCAATATCTATGGTGAACTCTACTTAAAAATCAACAGAAAACAGTACTTTGCTGTTGTCAAAGATGAGTGTCTTATCTTCTGTGGTATAGAGTATCTTGCCCTGTGAACATATATGTATGTGTGTGTGTGTGTGTATATATATATATATATATATATATATATACATGTATATATTCAGCTTCCTCGCATCATTATGCAGTAAAATATTCTTAAGTACGGCGTAAAATATGAATCAAATAAATATATATTTAGTTTCATGTTATAAATGCAGTGCTGATGGCATATGCCATTTTGTTTCTCAGTAGAACAGTTATTTATTCAAGTTTACAGCACATAGTAGCATTCAGAATTATGCAATGGGGTACCATTTCAATTGCAATTATGATTCAAGTCCAAGATGGATTGATTTTTGTTCTCTGGCAATGTTTGAGTGATGCAGGCTGCGAAAAAAACATAACAAAACATCACAAAGGCAGGAATGGACAATGGGCTGGTAGGAATGGACAATGGGCTGGCAGGAAAGGACAGCTCACAGGCAGGAATGGACAATGGGCTGGCAGGAATGGACAATGGGCTGGCAAGAAAGGACAGCACACAGGCAGGAATGGACAACAGACTGTCAGGAATGGACAGCAGACTGTCAGGAATGGAAAACAGACTGTCGTGAATGGGTAACAGACTATATGGCATGAATGGGCAATGGATTAACAAGAATGGGACAATAGACTGGCAGGAATGGACAATAGACTGGTGAGAATGGACAATAGACTGGTATGAATGGACAACGGACTGGCAGGAATGGACAGCGGACTGGCAGGAATGGACAATGGACTGACAGGAATGGGTAAGAGACTATATGGCATGAATGGGCAATGGATTAACAAGAATGGGACAATAGACTGGTAGGAATGGACAACGGACTGGCAGGAATGGACAACGGACTGGCAGGAATGGACAATAGACTGGCAGGAATGGACAATAGACTAGCAGGAATGGACAACAGACTGGCAGGAATGGACAACAGACTGGCAGGAGTGGACAACCGACTGGCAGGAATGGGCAGCCGGCTGGCAGGAATGGACAACAAACAGGCAGGAATAGACAACAGACTTGCAGGAATGGGCAACAGACAGGCAGGACAAATAACTGGCAGGACAAATGACTGGCAGGAATGGGAAACAAACTGACAGGAACGGGCAACAAACAGGCAGGAATGGACCACAGACAGGCAGGAATGGAAAATAGACTGGCAGGACAAATGACTGGCAGGAATGGACAAAAAACTATCAGGAAAGGACAACAGACTGGCAGGAATGGACAACAGACAGGCAGGAATGGGCAACAGACAGGCAGAAATGGACAGTAGACTGGCAGGACAAATGACTGGCAGAAATGGACAACAGACTGGCAGGAATGGGCAACAGACAGGCAGGAATAGGCAACAAACGGGCAGGAATGGGCAACAGATGGGCAGGAATGGGTAACATACTGTCAGGAATGAGCAACAGACTGGCAGGACAAATGACTGGCAGGAATGGCAACAGACAGGCAGGATTGGGCAACAGACTGTCAGGAATGGACAACCCAACACAGTCCAGAATTACTTTAAACAAGAAAGGTTCGTCAGTGATGCCATCTGAATTTTGAAGCTAAAAATGGATTATATGGGAATGCCATTTACCCCATTTAGAAGAACTCTAATTTTGTTCATCAGATTGATTGAATGGTCCAGGCGTTATACATTAACAGTAAAAGAACCAGTCGGCTGTAACTTCTTCTCAGTATGTAGCATTCCATGGGCTCACTGCGAGCAAGCCAGTGACTGACTACTTGCTCACTACTGCTTGAGGGGCTCATAGTTGACAGGTTTATACTATGGACAGGTACTGGCACATATTATCTTGACTCCTGCCGATGTCCGCAGCTGTTTCGCAGCTAAGTGCACTACTGTGTATCCTGGGCAATTTGGAAGCCATTACCGCTCTAATTATCTCGTAATAATCCCTCGCCCTAATCTACTGGGCACATGCAGACTGGAAATCTGACACAACAACGACTGCTCTGAGGATTGCAGCTGAACTGAGGGTCGTTCACAAAACTGGTGGCCTTTTGTTTTCGGCACTTATCTCTGCTTGCCACAGCTGCAAAATGACTTTAACATTTACGACACCGATGAATACTTCTGACGGTTGTTTATCTGTTTGTTTGTGTGTGGATGTGCAGTAGCAAAAAAAAAAAAAAAAAGAAAATATACAAGCGGTTTCATGTAAACATTTGTTTGTTGGCACATTGGAAAGGCTTTTGGGTTCAGGTCTTTAATGTTTAATGTCTGGGTAGGATGGTAATAATGGCTACCAAAAGAGCCATATGGAGAAGAAAAATTGAATCTTCTGATCCCAAACTTTAAAAAGGTGACATTGGGACTGCACATAAAGAAATTTTATGAAATGCAACTCAGAATGTTTGTTTTCTAATTTGAGAGCAGTCAAAGTCTGGGTATGAAAGAAATTACCTTGAACTCTGTTTATTAGTAAACAGTTGTTGTGCCATTGTCCTGATTTAACTATTAAAGACATCTAAATGAGGACAGAACACTGTTGTGTAACTGCACACTGCCACTGTCTATTCCATACCATAATACTCACTCGCTCGGTGATAGAAAAACCTTACTTGTGCAAGTGCGGAACACTACAACAATGATAGCTTTCTTCAGCTAACTTTTGCGTTTTAATATAACATCATTAGTTTAGATTCCGAACAGTTAGAACCCATTCATTTCTCTAACTAAAACGGCTCTAGATATGGCCCTGACCAATTCAACATGTATTTTTCGATCACAGTGGTAAAGTGTTAACTGATTTTCCTGAAGCTGGATGAAAAGATTACATGCAAATGTACTAAAACTCCTCAAATTTGTCAGGGATTCGTAGAGGTCCAAATTTTGCAAACAAAAATCAGTAACGGCTGTGATTCACAATACTCATCGTTTAAAACATTTATTCAGTTTTGAATGATTTGCCACTCTTTCAGAGGATTCAGTTTACAACTCTCAAATTGTGTATAAATATTTCTGTTGTTGAAATTGAATTCTTTGTTTAAAATATCAGTTTCCATGAGCCAAAAAATTCAGTTTTAATCTCAATTTTATGCACCCTTTTACAATGTGTTATAAAGGACCACGGTTTCCTCTGGACTTTGGCTCATTTCCTCTTGACTCAGGCTCGTTTTCACCACTCATAAACCTGACTGGTCCTCTGGGATGAATACTTCAGTTTGCCCACTGTAAACTGTTACCACAAATGAAAGGAATGAAGAACATGTTGACTGTACAGCTTGGCCCTAGATTACTTTAGTTGTTTGTTCCTCATTAAATTGGATCCCCTTGAGGGTTGTCCTCAATTTATAAACATAACTATAATTAGATATTCTTAGATCTGTATTTTGTAACACGTATGTAAATATGTCATAAATAGATAAATAAATAACAAACAGTTGCAGAAATAGAAAAATGAAACTTGAGCTGAGTGCTTATATGGAACCTGAGAATAGAATTTGCCAGATCTGTGTTCAAAAACAAGGCAAAAAACACTTTTGTCGTTCAGTATAGTTCTTCACAAGTTTCCTGCCAGACACATGCCTGTTTAAATCCATGAACCTTCCTGTGCACAGAGCAGCCTAGAGCCATCATTATACTCGCTCACGTTTGTTAGAGTGTCCCCAGACACTGTCTCAGCGAGTGATGAGTTTGTCTGTCCTGGACAACCAAACCAATTACTGACGAAAACCTGGGGAAAAAAATATCGCCCAGCATTTTGAGAAATGTCCAGTTTCTTGACCTTTGTATCTCCCAAAGGTCACAGAATGTCTTAGACGGTATTATTTCCTCTAACAGCCACCCAGCGGATGCCAGGGTAGGGTAATTTGGCTACGGTCCAAGATGAGTTCCCATGACGATGATGTGTTGTGGCTGAATGCAAAAAAGATATGAGGAAATTTACACCATGAGGAGAAATTTACCTCGATTTATTGAAATGTTCTTTGCTGATTGTGTTAAAATGTGTATTTCTTCCTTTGCTATATTTCATACCTGTAAATTGGATGGGAATTTTTTTGCTTGTAACACATATACACACAGTTGCAATTTTCAGTGCGATTATATGGATTGATTGTATGATTTTGGAGACAAAACCAAATTGGTTGGATTGGTCATATTTTCAACTTAAATATTTTCAAAAAGTATAATTTTATCAGTCAACACAGAATAATGCCTTTAAAATATGCCCGAATAAACACCTTGCAAACATGCGAAAAGGTTAAAGAATTACAGTACCCTCTTTTGAGGGTTGGCTGTTACTTAGATATGTGCTTGAAGTATCCCTGGCAGAGTTCATTGTCCGTGTACATTTTGAAGTTTCGTTTGGCTCAAAAAAGAAAAATATTAACAAAAACAGACAAGTTACGCTATGCAATAGGTACATGTATATTGGCCAAGATGGGTTTCTGGTGAAGTTTATGATTATTACTCTGTAGTATATCCTAAAAAGAGTTGATTGTGCATGTAGAAGGTATATGTTTGCTTTTTTTCTTAAATTATTTTTAAAAAAAGCAGCAATGTTACTCCTGTGTCTGGTTCTAACCCATAACCTGAATCAGGGGGTTAGCCAGAAATGTGCAAGAGGATGTCCAAACATCCATTTTTGAGCTGATTTTGTTAGAGCAGGGTGTTCAGATTTAACTTTCTCCCACCTCACACATGTTAAAAGTACTGAAAACGGGGTGTCCAAATGCCCTAGTTCGTCAGCCTTTTTGCATATAAAAGAGCAATTTTCAGTTCAATTTATTAATGTTATTAATTAATTTTCACAGCCTAATGCCATTTGAATATGTTTAAATAAACACCCTGTAAACCCTGCAAGCACCGGATTTCCTTTTCAGATAGATTTAGAGAGAGAGAGAGTTGCGCAGTAATTAATAGGTTATCATGTACATGTACCAGGTCAGGTGAGGTGTTTTAAGCTCAATTTGTAACTTCAACAATAGCCATAGAATGAATAAATGATTGGAGGTATTTCCATGTTTACTGTCATGAGTGTGATCAAAGAATTGTGTTTTAAAGGCCAGGAAAACCGTCTGAAAACTAAAGTAACCGTCGGAAGAAATTTATGTATCCGAAAGTCAGTATTGTTAAGATTTGCTTTTCAATGAATCTAATGTTTTCTAATCAGGGTTTTGAGCTATTTAGGCTTGAATCCCTGTTGAAATTGTGAGAATGGCTTGAATCCCTATTGAAATCGCTAGACTGGCTTGAATCCCTATTGAAATCATTGGATGGTTTTAAATCCCTATTGAAATCCTTAGAATAGCTTGAGTCCCTATTGAAATCATTAGAATGGCTTGAATCCCCATTGAAATCGTTGGAATGGCTTCAATCCTTATTGAAATCGTTGGAATAGCTTGAATCCCTATTGAAATCGCTAGAATGCCTTTGAATTCCTATTGAAATCATTTGATTGATTTGAATCCCTGTTGAAATCGTTAGAATGCCTTGAATCTCTACTGAAATCATCAGAATGGCTTGAATCCCTGTTGAAATCATTACAATGGCTTGAATCCACATTGAAATCATTGGAATGGTTTAAATCCCTATTGAAATCCTTAGAATGGCTTGAATCCCTATTGAAATCATTGGAATGGTTTAAATCCCTATTGAAATCCTTAGAATGGCTTGAGTCCCTATTGAAATCATTAGAATGGCTTGAATCCCCATTGAAATCGTTGGAATGGCTTCAATCCTTATTGAAATCGTTGGAATGGCTTGAATCCCTATTGAAATCGCTAGAATGCCTTTGAATTCCTATTGAAATCATTTGATTGATTTGAATCCCTGTTGAAATCGTTAGAATGCCTTGAATCTCTACTAAAATCTTTGGAATGGCTTGAATCCCTATTGAAATCGTTACAATGGCTTGAATCCACATTGAAATCATTGGAATGGTTTAAATCCCTATTGAAATCCTTAGAATGCCTTGAGTCCCTATTGAAATCATTAGAATGGCTTGAATCCCCATTGAAATTGTTAGAATGGCTTGAGTCCCTATTGAAATCATTAGAATGGCTTGAATCCCTATTGAAATCGCTAGAATGCCTTTGAATTCCTATTGAAATCATTTGATTGATTTGAATGCCTGTTGAAATCGTTAGAATGCCTTGGATCTCTTCTGAAATCATCAGAATGGCTTGAATCCCTGTTGAAATCGTTACAATGGCTGGAATTGTTACAGTGAGTGGCTTGAATCCCTGTTGAAATCGTTACAATGGCTGGAACTATTACAGTGAGTGGCTTGAATCCCTGTTGAAATCGTTACAATGGCTTGAATTCCTGTTAAAATCGTTAGGATTATTAATAATAATTTCATCAATTTTGTGGTACATTTTGTGAGAAAATGACAAATGGTTACAGGTACATAGCTAAAACTGGCGAGGTGAGGTGTTTTAGTCTCAGTGTGTAAGTTCAACAATAGCCGTAGAATGAATAAATGATTGGGGCTCATAATTCTCAGTGGCATTTACTGTTATCAAAGAAGTACGTTTTAAAAGAGAAGTAAACTAATGTTGTCATCAGAAGACAAAAATCATATCCTAATTTATGAACGTTTTTGACCTCCACTGCGATCAGTATTTTGAAACATTCTGAGAGAACAGTGGGGTGTAGGGAACTAATCTGCACATTTTTTTAAAGTTTGCATCTTAGTGACAAACAAAGCGTCTTTCTGTTCATTTTTATAACAATTGTATGCATAAATTCCACTTAAAAGCAATTTTATCTACAAATCAATGTTGTTCAAGGTTTTTCACTGAGCCTCGTGTTTTCTAATAATATATGAATCATGCAGATAATGTATAAACAACAAAAGAATACACGTCTTGCAGAAAGTTATGGCTTGTTTACATACTTTGCAGCTTTTATTTGAGAAAAAAATTAAGAAAGAGAATGAAATGAGAGACAATTACTGATTCTTCTGGCCTACTTTATTGATTTTGAATGGTCTCTGCTTGTTGGTGAAATAATGGTCAGTACACTGTTAAGGATAAAAGGAAACATTTTTGTATTTATTTCTTAATATGCAGTTATCTGATCAATCAAGCCATAAAATTAGTGAATCAACCATTTTTATAGTTTTCCGGTTTGATTTCAGATCACAACACTTGTCAATCATAAGGAGAGGTCAAAGGTCACAGAGAAGACCCTGAAAACCCTGGTGTGCGTCGGTCAGGCAGTTAACCTTGCTGTGGAGAGGTTCGTTACAGTAGGGGAGACAATTGGGGAGGAAAACCCCGAAATCAAAGATGACATGTGTGATGCGTGTAATGAGGCAAGGGAAGCAGGTACTGTATGGAATGTTATATTAGAAACTTTTTAAAAAAATGTTTAATGCAATCATTTATAAATGTAGTGAATGTTTAATAAGTAACCCTACACACATCACCATCTCAGTCCCTAAAATTAAAAAATAGAGCTTGAATTTTTGTGTTTCACCTAAAAGAGAAGAAACAGCTGAATTTACGATGGAAATAGACATTTGCATACCAGAATTGTTGTTCCAAGTCAGTAAAGCATTTCCCAAACAGCGCTCAACACGTGAGACCACAAAACTGAGAAAGTATATAAAGTACGAAATTAAGACAGATTCTTGAAAAGAGAAGCAGTCAGCAGTTTTTAATGAGATTGGAATGATGGTAGAACATTCTGGCTGATTGAATATAATCAGTATCTGAATCGGAGACTGACCTCTCAAATCAGTTAATCATTTTTTTGTCGATCATTGTACATCAGGTATTGTGGGAAGCAAGCCCAGAATTACGATTTACTCTATATAAACGGACAGCATGTACAAAAGTATCGAACACAGGATCGGCAATGTAATTTTGGTGCCTTGGACTTGTTTAATTCAAAAATCATGGAAAGGTCTTCCAGCAACCTACAGATGGTTATGGCTTTTCCCACCGGACTCTTTTTGTTTTTTCTTCCTACCATAATGCTGGCAGCTGTCGTGAAATATTTTTGAGTACGGCATAAAACACCAATCAAATAAAATAAATCAAAATTAAAAAACCAACTTTTAATGAAGAAGGAAGATGAATCACATATGCCTAATTGTTAAATGCTACAAAGGGTTTGAGACAATAAGTGAATATCTTTCCTTGCTGAGAGGTCAAGTGTTTACTATTTTGTTATAGTGTCAAGTGTAGACAATAACTATGAAAGGAAGAACAGTGGAATGTGTGTGTGTGTGGTGGAGGTGGTGGGGGGGGGGATAAGTTGAAGCGTACATGTACAGTCTGTGCACCTAGCTTGTTGGTCAGTAACTCTGATTGGCTGATACATGTATGCATCAGAACAACGTAGGCTAATAATTTACTATTACAATTTAACAGTAGAAGACTTTCGAGACCAAACTCTTTTATTGCTAAAGGTAGAAAAGGACCTACTGTACAATGTGACCTGTCAAAAATGTTTATTAGGTAACTGTTATTGATCATATTTTTTATACCCATTTGTGCCTGGAAAAACTTTCACATGAAATAATTTAGAGTTCATGAACGATGGAAAAAAATTGAGAAATTACTGACCGTCTGAGAACATGAGAAATTTGTGAAGGAAAGCGGTGGTTTTTGTGCCTCTGAAACAGGTGGTTCGGTAAGCTAATTATGTCAACAGATGGGGACTAAGAGTTTTAACAAGTCACATGATAGACGAGCTGTTTTTACCTTTAAAGACAAAAGAGTTTGAACTCAGAACTCTACAGTGCTAATTGCATTTCATCAATCCTTTAGCGCTACACAGCGTACATTAGATTACAACAATAATAAGATACAAAGTAAGGAACAAGAAATATAATGTGAAAAAGGAAGTTTTCCAACCTTTAACAATTGCCAAATGCATCAGAGTGCTTTTCTCATCTGGATTTGTAGAACACACACTATTGTCGCCAGATATGCAAAAGCCTCTCCTGACAAGATGTCCGTCATAAAAAAATAAAAATTAACCCTAAATGGAATAATTTATCAGTTTAGTTTTAAGCTTTCGTGTAGGACATTAAACCCTATGCTCTCAAGCTTTCACAATCGACTCTCTTGCCTTGGCTTCATTTCAGGGTATTGATGTAACATGGCTAAAGAAAAAAATCCATTAAACTGCAATTTGTGAAAGTGGCTTTCGTTTAAATTCCCATGCTTTTCTTGCAGGTGCCAATATCCAAACCCTGACAGATGCATCGTTTTCAGGACCGCAGGGGGCGGGTCAAACCTTGGCGGAGAAAACGGCAATGGTTCGAGCGGCTCGACAGCTGCTGTCAGCCATTACCAAGGTGCTGCTGTTAGCAGATCGTATCGTTGTCAAGCAGATCTTCATCGCCAAGGACAAGGTCAGTGTGAACTGTGCAAGGTCAAGGTCATATGGGGTAATCAAGAAAATGAAGTTATCCAACCAGACTTTAGCCTTAAAATAGTAACAAAAAATGACTCAGGATATAAAGATCTGATTTTGAATCATTCAGAAATGTTAAAACAGCTTTTCTTTCAGTATTCAGTGAGTTAACATTGGAACAATCTTGTATGATAAATGGCCAGTTGATTTTATAAGAAAGTTGCCCGAATCACTCTGTTTTGTACATAATATACTTTTCATATTTCTTGTGATAAATATGAAATGTTTTTTGATCCAATAAATCAGAGATGTGTTACTCTCCACACTGTGAATGTGCCCTAATTTCTCAGCCTTTTCGCATAGGAAAGAGCAGTTTTCAGTGCAATTTATGGACGTTTTCTTTATTTTGATTTTGAAGACAAAAGTACATTGGTTGGATAGGCCAGTTTTAGGGCTTCACAAAATGCATAATTTTATCAATCAGCACAGAATAATGTGTTAAGAATAAACTTGAATGAACACCTTGCAGACATGAAAAAAGGAGGAAAAAATGATAGTAAATTTTATCTATCAGAAATCACTTTTAGTCAAATCAATAAAATTAAAAAATGTAATTGAATCTGATGTTACAGAGAGTTCATAATTTAATAAAATTTGAGCTCTCGCTGTCGATGGGGCTTTAGTGACAATAAGTTGTTACTGAAGTGTGACTGTGCGCAGTTTAATGTTCAGGAAGACCGCTCAGTGTCTTCCACCAAACTGTAGGGTGTGCATTTCTGTACATTACCTGTGGGAAAAGTTCATCACTAACCTGCTAATGACACCGTGGAACCAACTCACTATACATGTGAAAAAAATCACAGAATATCAGTGTTCCCCCTCCCCCCCCTTCCCAAAAAGTGTTTATTATGTCAAAATACGCTTGTGTTGATTAAGTGTAGGATTGTCTATGATACACTAGATTGTAGTTGGTTATCATCTTCTATCAGGGTAATCTATGTTTTATATATAGTATATACATGTAAATGACTTTGTGTGAATGTGTGTGTGTGTGTGTGTGTGTGTGTGTGTGTGTGTGCATGAGGGACTGAAGGATGGTTGGTTTGTAACTAACTGATCTCCCTCAGAAAACACATTATTATTGTTGATAATATTATTATTGTTAATATTATTATTATTATTATTAAATTCCAATGGTTTATCCTGGGCATTCTGGTATCCGCCACTAATGAAATGGACTGTGAAAACTTTTCGGATTTGATTTAACCTCATTGTAATCATGTATGGGTTCATTCTCCACAGGTGCTGAACAGCTTGAGCTATTTTGAAGGCGTGTACAATTTCCCAGACTTTGTGAAGGCGTTCAGACAGTTTGGCAACGACATGGTGGAGTTAGCACATCTAACTGGAGACAGGCAAAATGTGAGAAGTCAGAAAAATCAGTAATCAATAATGATTTTCAATAATGAGCCTATATACATATATTCCTTGGTTCTGTTGTATGAGTGACTATTTCTGATTAATTGATTTTGATGTACAGTGAGAAGAAGCATGGAAATGATTTATTTGATTAATTTGATTGGTGTTTTACGCCGTACTCAAGAATATTTCACTTATTTCACGACGGCCAGCATTATGGTGGGAGGAAACCGAGCAGAGCCCGGGGGAAACCCATAACCATCCGCAGGTTGCTGAAAGACCTTCCCACTTACGCCCGGAGAGGAAGCCAGCATGAGCTGGATTTGAACTCACAGCGACCGCAAGCACGGAAATGAATGTTAAAAAATGAACCAGTGTACTTTAACTCTTCAACCTTTTTGCTGGTTTGCAAGATGTTTTTTTCCAGCTAATTCTGAAAACATTAGTACACGTTGACATATGAAATTATACTTTTTATGAAGCCCTCCAATTGGCCAATCCAAACAATGTAGTTTAAATCCAGTTACAAATACGCATAAATTGCACTCAGAGTTGCTCTTTCATACGTGAAAAGATTGAGAAATTAGAGTAGTTGATGTTGCTTTGGTGTACAAGGGATAAATTTGATGGCATTGTTCTGATTATTTATGAAACGTGTATTCTTTTGATTTACAATCTGTTTGATTTGAATTGATTAGTGCAAATTGCCTGAATAATTACATTTCACAAAGCATTCCTAAATAGCTCCAGAAATGTCTGCTGATATATATTTGTTTAGTACTGCTCAGTAACAAAAAAAAAAAACACAGTAGAATTCTCTTCCTGTATGTGAACATACGATATTTGACCCAAAAATTTGTACATGACCAAATTCCTCATTTTACCTGATTCTGAGCTTATAGGTGTTTTGAGGTTTGCTGATATCATCATGATGGAAAAGTGTAAGTTTCAGCACAAAAAAAGTCATATGTATAGACCCTCAAAAATGGGCCTCTGAAAATGGGCATTTTTGGCAGTTACAATTATCATTAAATGTCTTATATGTCAAATCCCCTTTAATAACTAAAATGAAGATGGGTGTGTGACTTTCTTACCCCAGGATCTGAAGAGTGACAAGCAGAGAGCTCAGATGGGAGCTGCCAGGACTGTACTAGAGAAGTCCACAATGATGTTGCTCACATCCTGCAAGGTAAAACACAGACCCATGTGGAACAATGTCTTTAGTAATCTCTAGACTGGAGGTTGTTTGTGTTGATGCAGGGCATAATAGTGAATTATCCAACTGTTTACTTAAAAAAAAAATTTACAGTGTTATTTACATGGTAGTTTTGTCGTGTACTAAACAGTTAAGGACCGTCCCCATAAATTGTTTGCATTCGTTTAGTTTATTTTTCTCGGAAAAACCAAACCCAATTTACACCCTTCCTTTACCACTTGGTTTAAACCATTTAAAGAAATCAAGCGAATCCCCATATCAATCGACCACTGGGTAGTGATACATTTAAATGTGGTTGTCACTGTGTCAACCTGTGATCGGTAAAGAGAATGTCAGCGCGAGTCTACACTAGAAAATAAAATCTGGTAACTCTTTAAGTCAGTCTGCCTGTCCCTCATGCAGTCTACACTAGAAAATAAAATCTGGTAACTCTGTAAGTCAGTCTGCCTGTCCCTCATGCAGTCTACACTAGAAAATAAAATCTGGTAACTCTGTAAGTCAGTCTGCCTGTCCCTCATGCAGTCTACACTAGAAAATAAAATCTGGTAACTCTCTAAGTCAGTCTTCCTGTCCCTCATGCAGTCTACACCAGAAAATAAAATCTGGTAACTCTGTAAGTCAGTCTGCCTGTCCCTCATGCAGTCTACACTAGAAAATAAAATCCAAAGAAACAACAACAACTGTTACTTTTTAATGCAGGACATTGTCTCAAGTCATAGTAACTCTCTAAGTCAGTCTGCCTGTCCCTCATGCAGTCTACACTAGAAAAAAAATCTATTAACTCTGTAAGTCCGTCTGCCTGTCCCTCATGCAGTCTACACTAGAAAATAAAATCCAAAAAAAAGAACAACAACAGTTACTATTTCATGCAGGACATTGTCTCAGGGCATGGTAACTTTCTAAGTCAGTCTGCTTGTCTGTCAGCCTGCCTGTCCGTAAGTCAGTCATACGAACGTGTTCATTTCTCACCCATGATTTTGTGTTTTATATCAGGATGGTTATAGTATTTAAGTGTGTTCAAACTGCCAGAGAAATGCTTACAAAACAGTCCTAGGGTAGAGATAGTTCCTCATGGTTATAAAATTTAGATGCATTATTCTTAGTTTGATTTGGTGTTTTACGCCGTACTCAAGAATATTTCCCTTATACAATGGCAGCCAGCATTACAGTGTGAGGAAACCAAACGGAAACCCATGAGCATCCTCAGGTTGCTGCCAGACCTTCCACATACGGCCGGAGATAGATGCATTGTCTTCTTGTAAATGTCCTACTAAGGACTTGCCAATGTTGTTGATTTCAGACGTCCCTGCGTCACCCTGACTGCGACTCTGCGCGGACTAATCGCGAGGGCGTATTCCGCCTAATGCGTAAGGCACTTGACCTTGTCCAGCACGTTGTCTCCGATGGAACGTGCCAGTCTAACGGAGACATGTCGCCCACAGTCAATGGGGATTCTGGGATAGGTTTGGCGACCAGTCAGCCTACGGCTAGCAGGTGCATCAAAGATTTTGAGGTTAGTCAGTTGCATGTTTTCAACCGCCTTTGTTCATGTTTTGTAACCCTGTTTGTTCATGTTTTGTAACCCTTTTTGTTAATTTTTGTAACCCGCTTTGTTCATATTTTTAACCCCCTTTGTTCAGGGATCGTATAGCATCCAAACCTTAAAAGTCCTGGAATTAAAAAAATTACGTTTTCCAGGCCTTGAATATCTTGGAAATTCCGGTTTTTTTTTTGTAATTGGGCCAGGGACAGCGTTGACATTAATACTACAGAACCAAGCTTAACAACTGTGTACATTATGACAACATTCTCTTGGAGAAATTTGTTTCCAACATCTTTTAAATTGCCGATTACATGATTGTGTTTATCTGAAGGACTGAAAGTTCAACTAATTAAGGCCATTTTAGATTGCCTCAGGTTTGTGTGAGCGTAGAATATTTATTTCAAGCAGCCTGGAAAATATGAATTTTTGAGCCCAGAAAAGCCTTGAAAAAGCCTGGAAATTTCAAATCTCTGAAGTCTACCAACCCTGGTTTGTTTTCTTGATTTTTATCTCAGCCAGTGAAATTGACACTGGCTAACTTTTGTGGATCAAAGGTCGTAAAATAGTTAACCTCCCTTCCCGTCATGAACACATTGTCTCCAAAACTGATGGGTCGCATCGTTTCACTGTTCTTTGTGCTGAAATACCCTAAATGATTTAAAATTTCACCCTCAAAAGTGCATTTTTAGAGGCAAATAAATGTTACAAAATGT